>NC_142148.1:56416902-56594796 GCF_024610735.1 Ursus americanus
AAAGCAGTCTAATTTCATTCTTTTGTGCGTAGCTGTCTAGTTTTCCCAACACCATTTGCTGTAGAGACTGTCCTTTTCCCTTTTGATATCGTTGCTTGCTTTGTGGAAGATTCATGGACCACATAATTATCGGTTTCTGTCTGAACTTGTATCCTGTTCCTTTGGTCGCTGTTTCTATTTTTGTACGTACTGTCTTGTTAGGATGACTGCAGCTTTGTAGTATAACCTGAAATCTGAAATAGTGAGTCCTCCAGCTTTGTTTTTCTTTTCCACATTGCACTGTCTGTTCGAAATCTTTAGTGGATCCATACAAATATTTAGGATTGTTTATTCGAGGTCTTTTGTTCTTTAATTTAAATTCAGTTAGCCAACTTACAGTACACCATTAGTTTCAGATGTAGTCTTAAATAAATTTTCAGTCGTGTGTAACACCCAGTGCTCATTGTATCATGTGGCCTCCTTAATGCTACTCACCCAGTTACCCCCCCCAACTTCTCCAACAATCATCAGTTTCTTGCGATAGTTAAGAGTCCATCATGGGTTTTCTCCCTCTCTGATGACTTCCCATTCTATTTTCCCTTCCTTCCCCTATGGTCTTCTTCCTTGTTTCTGATATTCCACATAGGAGTGAAAGCATATGATCATTGTCTTTCTTTCATTGACTTATTCCACTCAGCATAATACCCTCCAGCTCCACCCAGGTCAGTGTGATGGTAAGTATTCATCCTTTCTGATGGCTGAGTAATATTCCATTATATATATATATGATCCACATCTTCTTTATCCATTCATCTGTCCATGATCATCTGCACTCCTTCCACAGTTTGTCTATTATGGACATTGCTGCTATGAGCACTGGGGTGCATGTGTCCCGTCTTCACTACATCTGTCTCTTTGGTGTCGATACCCCGTAGTGCAATTGCTGGGACATAGGGTAACTTTATTTATAACTTCTTGAGGAAACTCTGTACCATTTTCAAGAGTGGCTGTACCGCACTGCATTCTTACAGGGGTGTAAGAGGGTTCCCGTTTCTCCACATCCTCTCCAAGATGTGTAGTTTCATATCTTCTTATTTTTAGATATTCGGCCTCGTGTGGTAGGGCATCTATAGGGGTTTAGATTTGCATTTCCCTGAAGCCAAGTGATATGAAGCATTTATGCATGTATCTTTTGGTCACCAGTATGTCGTCATCATTGAAATGACTTCCCATTTTAATCCATCTCAAGACCTAAAGCTGGGTAAGGCACTGAAGCTGGATGATGCCATCGGTTGGAAGTGTGGAGAATTTCAAAAGATCTCCGTGGAGAGCAAGTTTAAAGGTCAGTGTGAAGCTACTAATTGGATCCGGGGAGATCTCTGAAAGTGGGGGTTGCCTGGGATGGGCTGAGGGGGGCCCTCCGATTTTCCTATGAATCCTTGCTTCAGCCCCAAATGGACAGTTTCCTCCTGTGGGGCAGGGTGAGTCCTCTAGTCGTACAGAGGTGAGCCCAATGCCTGGTGCCTTGGAGGCAGGCAAACGGGGAGGGACCCTCAGCAGAAGACCCAGAGTTAGGTTAGGCCTCAAGAGACTGCAGGTCCGAACTGCCCAGTGCTCAGAGAACTCCCAGGCCGAGTGAGATGAGGGTACAAGGGCGGGTGAGTGTGAGCCTGAGGTTCCATCCGGAAGGGCCCACAAAGGTCGGGGTTCAGCAGAAGGAGCTCTCAGGGGGTGCCCCAATTCTCTTGCCCTGAATGCTCTGTTGTGCCCCAAAATGGTACAGTTTACTGTGGGTTGCAGGCTGAGTCCTACGGTGTGTCTTGGGTGTCCCCAATCCGCTGGAGTGGGGTGCCAGGACCCCGGGGAGGGGCCCCTCTGTGGCCAACCTTGGGTAAGGGTTAGTGTTCAGGAGCCCGGCAGGGACAATCTGCAGGCTGTGCGGCGAGCTCTGTGGAGGGCTGAGAGGAGGCCATTGGGGAGGGTGAGCATGGGCCTCAGGGTTGGGGCACGGGGGGCTGCCAAAGGATGGGGATGGGCTCCAGGGGCCTCCCCAAGTTCTCGTGCCCTGTAGGCTCCTTAGAGCCCCAAGGGGCACGGTTTCCTATCGGGTCGCAAGCTGAGTCCTGCGGTGGGGCACAGGTATCCCAATTACCCGGGTCTGTGGTGTAAGGCTCCTGGGGAGGCCCCCAAACCCACGGCAGACCTAGGGCTAGGGATAGGCCCAGGAGCCCCGCAGGCCCGATCTGTTGGCTGTATGGCGAGCTACACGGGCTGAGGTGAGGATGTGGGGAGAGTGAGCATGGGCCTCAGGGTTGGGGTGCGGGAGGCCACCGAAGTTCGCTGGTGGCTCAGGAGGGCCCTCCTGGTTCTCCGCCCTGAATGCTCTATGGCCTCCCAAGGCACACGGTTTCCTGCAGGGTGGCAAACTGAGTCCTGCTGTGGGGCTCAGGTGTCCCGAATCCCCGCGGCTGCGGCTCCAGGCTCCTGGGGAGGGGCTCCTCCACAGATGAACTATGGTTAGGGTTGGGGCCCAGGAATCCCGCAGGCCAGATCTGCCCACTATGTGGCAAGCTCCGCCCTGGGCTGAGTTGAAGGTGCGGGGTGGGGTGAGCATGGGCTTCACGGTTGAGTTTAGGGATCGCCGAAGTTCGCCAGGGGCTCTGGGGGCCCTCCTGGTTCTTCCGCCCTGAATGCTCTACAGCCTCCCAAGGGGCACAGTTTCCCGCGGGCTGGCAGGCTTTATCCTTCAGTGGGGCTCAGGTGTCCCCAGTCCCTGGGGCTGTGGCACCGGGCCCCAGGGGAGGGGCCCTACCCAGCCGACCTAGGGTCAGGTGTAGGCCCCAGGAACCCGGCAGGCCTGATCTGCCGGCTCTGCGACGAGTTCGGTGGCAACCTGATGGGAAGGCGTGGGGCGGGATGAGTGTGGGCCTCAGGGTTGGGGTGTAGGGGCCACCGAGGATCCCTGGGGGCTCAGGGGGGCCCTACCAGTTCTCTTGCATGGGATGTTCTGTGGCGCCCCAATGGGCATGGTTTCCTGAGGGGTGGCAGGATGAGTCCCGTGGTGGGGCTCAGGTGTACCCAATCCCTGGGGTTAGGGTACAGATTAGGGTATGGGTTGAGGTTAGGGTATGGGTTAAGGTTAGGGTATGGGTTACGGTTAGGGTATGGGTGAGGGTAGGGGTTAGGGTTAGGGTAAGGAGAGGGTACGGGTTAGGGTTGGGTTTTGGGGTTACAGGTTAGAGGTTATGGGTTAGGGTACAGATTAGGGTTTAGGGTACGGGTTAGGGTTTAGGGTTCGGGTTTAGGGTTAGGGTTAGGGTTGGAGTACGGGTTAGGTTTAGGATATGGGTTAGGTTTAGGGTATGGGTTAGGGTACGCATTAGGGTACGGTTTAGGGTACAGGTTAGGGGACGGTTTAGAGTAAGTGTTGGCGTACGGATTTGGGTACGGCATAGGGTACGGATTAGGGTTAGGGTACGGGTTAGGAAACACGTTAGTGATTGGGATTGGGTACGGTTTAGGGTTAGGGTATGGGTTAGGGTACGGGTTAGGGTACAGATTAGGGTTAGGTATGGGTTAGGGTATGGGTTAGGGTCCAGGTTAGTGATAGGGTACGGGTTAGTTTATGGGTTAGGGTACGGGTTAGGGTATGGGTTAAAGTTAAGGTAAGGGTACTGGTTAGGGTTAGGGTAAGGGTTACAGTTTAGTGTTTAGGGTTACGGTTAGGGTATGGGTTAGGGTTAGGTTATGGGTAGGGTTAGGGTACGGGTTATGGTATCAGTTAGGACATGGGTTAGTCTCAGGTTTTAAGGTTTAGGGTTAAAGTTAGGGTATGGGTTAGGGTACTTGTTAGGGTTACGGTTAGGTTTAGGGTACGGTTTAAGTTATGGGTTAGGGTACAGTTTAGGGTTAGGGTTAGGGTATGGGTTAGAGTACGTTTTAGGGTTACGGTTAGGGTTAGGGTACAGGTTAGGTTTAGGGTTAGGGTACGGGTAGGGTTAGGGTTAGGGTACGGGTTAGGGTTAGGTTTAGGGTTAGGTTACGGGTTATGGGTAGGGTTAGCTGAAGGGGTAGGGTTAGGGGTTAGGGTTAGGGGTTAAGTTTTAGGGTTTAAGGTTAGGTGTTAGGGTTTAGGCTTAGGGTTAGACCCCAGTAGGCCAGCAGGACCGATGCGCCTGCTGTGCGGGGAGCGGAGGAGTGGGACGAGGTGAGGGCGCTGGCGAGCAGGAGTATGGTATCCAGCGTTTTGGCGCAGGAGGCCTTTGAACATTGATAGAGGCTCGGAGGGCCCTGCCCGTTCTCCCGCCCTAAATGACCAGTGACGCCCCAGCGGGCCGATGTCGACGGGGCGGCAGGGTGAGTCCGGCACTGCAGCTCGGGTGTCCCCAATCCCCGGCTTTGGTCACCAGTCCCCTTGTGAGGGCCCCCTCTGGGGCCAATCTAGTGTTAGGGTTAGCCCCCAGGAGGCCAGCAGGCCCCATACGCCAGCTGTGCGGTGAGCGGAGGGGCGGGCCATGGTGAGGGACTGGCGAGCTGGAAGGTGGTACCCAAAGTTTTGGCGCCGGGGGCCCTCGAATGTCGCCGGGGACTCAGAGGGCCCTGCCCATTCTCTTGCCCTGAATGAGTGGCGGCTCCACTAGCAGCCCGAGTGGTGGCGGGGCGGCAGGGTGGGTCTGGCGCTGAGGCTCGGGGGTCTCCAATGCCAGACATTGCAGCATGAGGCCCCTTGGGAGAGGCCCCTTGGGGGCCGACCTAGGGTAAAGGTTAGCTTCTGGAGGCCGTAGGCACAATCCGCAGTCTGGGGCAAATGGAGACGCGGTCGAAGATCAGGGCGCTGGCGAGCAGGAGAGTGGGCCCCAGCCTTTTGGCGCTGGGGGCCTTCGAAGGTCACCGGGGCAGGGAGGGCCCTGCCCATTCTCCAGCCCTGAATGATCGGCGGTCCCCTAGTGGCCTGGGTGTGGGTGGGGCGGAACGGTGAGTCCAGCGTTGTGACTCAGGGGTCCCCAATCCCTGGCGTTCGGCGGCAGTCCCTTTGGGAGTGGCCCCTTGGAGGCCGACCTAGGGTTAGGGTTAGCCCCCAGGAGGCTGGCAGGCTCGATCCACCGGCTCCGTGGCAAATGGAGGGGTGGGCCAAGGTGAGGTCGCTGGCGAGCGGAAGCGTGGGCCCCAACATTTTGGCTCGGTGGGCCTTCGAATGTCGCAGGGGGCTCCGAGGGCCCTGCTCGTTCTCCCGCCATTAAGGACCGGCGACGCCCTTAGCTCCCTGGGTGGCAGCGGGGTGGCAGGGTCAGTCCTGCACTGGTGCTTGGGTTTCCCCAATCCCCAGCGTTGCGGCGCCAGGCCCCTTGGGAGGGGCCCCTCGGGGACTGTCCTAGGGTTAGGTTAACCCCCAGGAGGCCGCAGTCCAGATCCGCCGGCTGTGCAGTGAGCGGAGGGATTGACCGTGGTAGGGCGCAGTCGAGCGGTAGCGTGGTACCCAGCGTTTTGGCGTGGGGGCCTTCTTATTTTACCAGAGGCTCGGAGGGCCCTGCCGGTTATCCCGCCCTGAATGCCCGGCGGCACCCCTAGCGGCCCACGTGGCGGCGGGGCGGCAGGGTGAGCCCGGCGCTGGGGCTTGCAGGTCCCCAATCCCTGCCGTTGCGGCACCAAGCCTCTTGGGAGGGGCCACTCTGGGGCCCACCTAGGGTTATGGTTAGCCCCGAGGAGCCCGGGAGGCAGGATCTGCCAGCTGTGTGGCTAGAGGGGGGGCAGGCCAAGGTGAGGGCACTGTAGAGCGGGAGCATGGGCCTCAGCGCTTTGGCATGGGGGACCTACGAATGTCGCCGGGGGCTCGGAGGGCCGTGCCCATTCCCCCACCCTGATTGGCCGGCGGCGCCCCAAGTGCCCCGGGTGGCGGCAGAGGGGCAGGTTGAGTACATCGCTGGGGCTTGTGGGTCCCCAATGTCTGGCGTCGCGGTGCCAGGCCCTTTGGGAGTGCCCTTCGGGGGCCGACCTAGGGTTAGGGTTAGCCCCCAGGAGGCCGGCAGTCCGGATATGATGGCTGTGGGGCGAGCGGAGGGGTGGGCCGAGGTGAGGGTGCTGGGGAGCGGGATTGTGGGCCCCTGCATTTTGGCGCTGGAGGCTTCAAATGAGGCTTGTTTCTCCAGGGCCCTGTCCCTTCTACCGCCCTGAATGACCAGCGGCGCCCCTAGCGGCCCGTGTGGCAGTGTTGTGGGAGGGTGAGTCTGGCTCTGGGGCTTGGAGTCCCAGATCCCAGGCTTAGTGGCACCAGGACCCTTGGGAGGGGCCCTAGGGTTAGGGTTAGCCCCAAGGAGACCGTCAGGCCCAATCCGCACACTGTGCGGCGAGCGGAGGTGCGGGCCCAGGTGAGGGCGCTGGCGAGCGGGAGCATGGGCCCAAGCGTTTTGGCGCGGGGCGCCTTCAAATGTCACCATGGGCTAGGAGGGCCCTGCCCGTTCTCATACCCTGTATGACCGGCGGCGCCCCTAGAAGCCCAGATGGTGGCGGAGCGGCAGGTTGAGTCCGACGCTAGGGCTCTGGGGTCCCCAATTACCAGCGTTGTGGCCCCAGACCCCTTGAGAGGGCCCCCTTGGGTGCCGACCTAGGGTTAGGGTTACCCCAGGAGGCCAGTAGGCCCGATCTGCCAGCTGTGCAGTGAGCAGAGGGGCGGGTTGAGATGACGGCGTTGGCGAGCGGGAACGTGGGCCCAAAGTTTTGGAGCGAGGGGCCTTCGAAGGTCACCAGGGGCTCAGAGGGTCCTGCCCGTTCTCCTGCCCTGAATGACCGGGGGTGCCCCTTGTGGCCCGGGTGGCGGTGGGGGGCATGGTGAGTCCGGCGCTGGGGCTCAGGAGTCCCCAATCCCCCTCGTTGCAGCGCCAGGCCCCTTGGGAGGGGCCACTAGGGGGCAGACCTAGGGTTTGGGTTAGCCCCCAGAAGGCCCCCAGGCCTGATCCGCCAGCTGTGTGGCGAGCGGGGGGGAGGGCCGAGGTAAGGGCGCTGGCGAGCCGGAGCGTGGGCCCAAGCGTTTTGGTGCGGGGGTCCTTCGAAGGTCGCCGTGGGCTCGGAGGGCCCTGCCCATTCTCCTGCACTGAATGACCAGCAGCACCCCTAGCGGCCCGGGTGGCGGCGGGGCAGCACGGTGATTCCGGTGCTGAGGCTCGGGGGTCCCTAATACCCGGCGTTGTGGCGCCAGGCCCCTTGGGACGGGCCCCTCGGGGGCTGACCTAGGGTTAGGGTTAGCCCCCAGGAGACTGGCAGGCTCGTTCCACCCATGTCCAGAGAATGGAGGTGTGGGTCCAGGTGAGGTAGCTGGCGAGCGGGAGCGTGGGCCAGAGCATTTGGCTTTGGCTCGGGGTGCCTTCGAAGGTCGTAGGTGGCTCAGAGGGTCCTGCCCGTTCTGTCGCCCTGAAGGACTGGCGACGCCCCTAGCACCCCTTGTGGCAGCGGGGCGGCAGGGTGCGTCCGGCGCTGGGACTTGGGGTCCCCAATCCCTGGCATGTGGCGCCAGGCCACTTGGGAGGGGCCCCTTGGGGGTGACCTAGGGATAGGGTTAGCCCCCAGGAAGCCAGCAGGCCCGATCCGCCAGCTCTTCAGCGAGCGGAGGGGTGAGCCGAGGTTAGGGCGCTGGCGAGCAGGAGCGTGGAAGCCAGAGTTTTTGTGCGGGGGGCCTTCGAAGGTCGCAGGGGGATCAGAGGGCCCTGCCCGTTCTCCCTTCCTGAATGACTTCCCACGCCCCTAGCGCCCTGGGTGATTGCGGGGTGGCAGAGTGAGTCCAGCACTGGGGCTCGGAGGTCCCAAACCCCTGGCATTGCGGTGCCAGGCTCCTTGGGAGGGGCCTCTCGGGGGCCGACCTAGGGTAAGTGTTAGCCTCCAGGATTCCAGCAGGCCCCTTCCGCCAGCTCTGCAGCAGGCAGAGGGGCAGGCCGAGGTGAGGGCACTAGCGAGAGGGAGTGTAGGCCCAAGCGTTTAGGCGCGGGGGGCTTCAAAGGTCGCCGGGGGCTTGGAGGGCCCTGCCTGTTCTCTCGCCCTGAAAGACTGGCGGCGCCCCTAGCAGCCCAGGTTGCTGGGGGGTGGCAGGGTGACTCCGGCTCTGGGCTCGGGTGTCCACAATCCCCGGCGTTGTGGCGCCGGGCCCCTTGGGAGGGGCCCCTCGGGGGCCGACCTAGGGTTAGGGTTCGTCCCCAGGAGGCCGGCAAGCCCAGCGCTAAGTGGCTCTGGCAATGTAACAAAAATGCCATACACTTATCTGTAAGAAATAACAGTGTACAGGAACCCTCTTAGCCCTAACATCATCCTTTGTGAATATGGAAGCCAGCCCCAAAGTGGTCGTGGCAGTCTGACGAAAAGGCTAAGCACTTTTCTCTGAGTCACCACACTATACAGGGAAAGACCAATGTACATCATCTTTCACGAGTAGGAAGCATTAATGAAAAGGTTCTGGAATTTCGAGGACTCTGACCCATCCTTATTGGTAATAAACCACCGTGTACAGGAAAACACCTTCAACTCTCATCAGCCTCCTCAATCCTGATTCCGATTCAACTTTGGGTGTGTAGGACTAGGGAAATGTCCACATCTTATTGCTAAGAAAGAACGATGTCAGGGTAATGCCCTTCAAGTCACCTCAGCCTTCCTGAAGACGGAAGCAGGAATCAAGGTGGTTATGTTACCATGAGGTAAGGAAGATGAGCATATAAGTGAGAAACAACAGTGGGCAGGACCTCTCTTCCAAGGAACAGTATCTTTGCTTAATATTGAATCCCTATGGTAAGTGGTTGTGGGCATTTGTGAGGTCAAAATCTTGAGTGTTTTGTAAAACCTCTTGGCCATTCACAGATGAGACTAAGGTAGTTGGGGACTCCTAGGCAGTGATTTGTCCACTGTCAAAAATATGAAAAGATAAAAGAGACAGATGAGTTCTCCTCAGGCATTGTCCTTTATCCTCATCCTCCGTGAGGATGGCCATCTCCGGACAGCTCAGTGGCAGGGTCTCATTCACAATGGGGGCATCTGTTCCTCACAGACATCAGGCAGGGAAATGGATTTAGTTCTCTGTGCCAGCCCAGCCACAGCTGAGTGTCACAGCACCCTCTCGTGGGCTCATAAGAGTTTCACTGTCACCAGGCAGGTCATTGTATTTGATAAACCACTGTGAGAGTTTGCAATTGCCTTCATCTACAACCTCCTAGAGGCAAATGCAGGTGTCTGGTACCATGTGAAGTCATGTGAAGGCATTGTGAGAAAGTGTCCTTTTGCTTAAGAAAAACATGGCTGGGGCTCCTGGCTGGCTCAGCCAGTTAAGCATGTGCCTTTGGTTCAGGTTATGATCCCAGGGTTCTGGGATCGAGCCCGGGCTCCCTGCTCAGCTGGAAAGGAGGTAGGGAAATAGCTTAGAACCCACATAGAATGTGAATAAAGGGGAGTGAAATGGAACTTGGTCTGTGTTTTGCTTTAGGGATTGGAAGTTAGTTTTTTCTCAATTGTGATTATTCTTGAAACAGAAAAGCTGTATTGTTTTTTTTTTACCTTTTTTTCTAATAACAATTTTTTATTATGATATGTTAGTCACTATACAGTATTTCCTTAGATTTTGATGTAGTGTTCCGTGATTCATTATTTGCATATAACACCCAGTGCTCCATGCAATATGTACCTTCCTTAATACCCATCACTGGCCCATCCCAATCCCCCACCCCTCTCCCCTCTGAAGCCCTCAGTTTGTTTCCCAGAGTCCATAGTCTCTCGTGGTTCATTCCCCCTTCTGTTTAGGGTCCATTGTCTAAAGGGACAGACAGTGGAAGTTCACCGAATATAAGATCGAAATTTCATTGTTCATTATAGATGCTGCCAAGTAGTTCCCAGACATTTCATTCTACTGTAGTAATTCATTATACCTGTGCAGGTGCATGTGGAAGATAACTGATGCATGTTTAGTGGTAATAAAACACGCCCCTCAGTAGTAAAATAGTAGAGGAGGCACATGTGTAAAATTATTCGACTGCAGCTTCCATGCTTTGCCTTTGGTTCCTTATTATCTATGAAATTGGACAATTTTTGTTCTCTAGGCTTAAAACTCATTGTCAGTATTTAGAGTTTTTCAATGCTGATCTTCTCCTGTATAAGTTACCAAAAACCTAAAATATGTATGAACTTTAAAAAACGCTATATTGAAAATGACAGCAGGGAAGTTCCATTTTGTGAATATTGTGTCAATAGATCTCTATTTTGACATCAGTGTTCATTAGAAATGATGACATTTCATGTGAGTATAAATATCAATGTGAAAAAGAAAAGGTAGGAAGAACCTTGAATGTTTAAGTAATTGCTGAAATGACAGGTGTGTGTGTGTGTGTGTGTGTGTGTGTGTGTGTGTGTGTGTGTGTAATTGATTATCAGTGAATGGTTCACCTTCTTGTAGGGCCTCCGAGAGAGCCCAGGTGAACCTTTCAATGAGTTGGTATCTGTTTTCAAAACATGGGAATCTCTTAGTCCAATAGTCAATCAGGCAAGCTTTGAGGTCCTGAAGAGTTTCAGTCCTCAGAGATGGTGTTGCAGACCCTTGTGAGCAAACCCTAGGTATGCTCAGAGCCCTCATTAGCTGGTACCAACGTGTGACGATTTCAGACAACATTTCCCAAAGAAGTACCTCTTGAGTCTCTGTCCTTGTCAGTTCCCTACACTTCCTTACACTAGTTATGTGTTCAGTGTGTTTCAGGATAATCCCCACATGTGATTTTTGCTATTTCCTACTAGTCCTATCTGTTTCTCATCTTCTTCTTTTATGGTAGGGGTTGGGAAGCAACCTGTGTGGTGTAGGAAGGGGTGTCGTAGTTGTCTGCCTTCAGAGGACCGAATGCTGTCTAGAAATTGTACTGTAGTTTGAGGTCAATTGTCCATCCTCTGAGTGTCAGGAATTCCATCACTTTACTTTGATGCTAGTCTGTTCTTCAAGCTTTCCTCAGAAATAAGGACGTCATCCATCTAGGGAATACTGGTTTGTGTGTATGTTTTCATTTTAGGAAAGGCCTTGCTGCTCCTGAAAATAATACTGTAGAGCACCCTTTCCTGTTCTTATTGGCCATCAGTCAATCTTTTGTGAAGTATTTGTTTATAAATAGACTTTTTATGGTTGATGAGCAGGAATTCTTTATTGACAAGTCTTTGTCAGTATGTGTATTGCAAATCTTTACTTCCCAGCCTGCGGTTCACTTTTTCATTTTCATATGGTCATAAGATAAGGAGAAATGTCACATTTTTATGAAGTCCCACTGAATTCTTTTAAATGGTTAGTGCACCCTATGTCCTACCCCAAGATTGACAGTTTCTACATTTTCTTTCAGAAACTGTCCAATGGGAAGCTACAATCCATCTCAAATTTATAAATTGCATTTTTAATTCTAAGGGTATTTATAGACTGTTTTGGATTTTCTATGTACACAATCGTATTATCTGTGAATAGTCACAATTATCCCCTCAATTCTTATACTTTTTGTTTCTCTTGCCTTCTAACACTGGTAGACTCTCTGATGCCACGTTGAATAGAGCAGCATTGTTGAAGATTTTAATATACCTTTCTCAATATCTGACAGAAAAAGCAGACAAAACATTGGTAACAAATGTGACCTAATTGACATATAGGGAACATTCCATAATAAGTGCAGAATACATTATTTTCAAGTGGTCATAGACTCTTTACCCAAATAGATGATAGGTGGGGCCACGAATGAAGTCTACAAATGTTAAACCCTGAAATTAACTAGATTCCAATCTTAGACCACAGGCGAATTGAGCCACAGTCATAGCGAAAAGAAAACCAGGAAGTCCTTCAATGTTTAAAAATTAAATGGAACTTTGCTACATATCCTAAAGGTGAGAGAGGGAATCTCAATGGAAATTCTGAACCTTTTCTACGTGAGGGCTCACACACAATGGCACTTTCTTTGTGAAGAGCATAATAATAACCTAAACAGGAGTTGAGCCTTAAGTCAGAGTTCTGCCTGCCCCAGCCACACCTGGCAGCCTTGGCCTGTGGTCCGCCTCAGCTGTGCTTTCTGGTGGCCCTGAGCTAAGGGGTCAACATGGCCATATGGAAATGGGAAGCTCCCCACTCATAGTGATGGCGGTTCCCCCTCCCCAGCTAACCTTTCTGGTGGCTCTGAGCTAAGGGGGTCAACATGGCCGTATGGAAATTAGAAGCTCCCCACTCTTATTGATGACGTTGCTATCGTATCGTCCTCACCAGTCCAACAACATGATTTCTGAGTGAACTATGACACAAGCGTGACTTCTTGGCCTTCCTTCATGTTTGAAAATCATCTGGTGAGTCATCTATTAGAAATATGGATTCAACATGTGTTCTTTCTTCTGGAAAAGAAATAGAACCAATAGCAATTAGGGCTTCCTGAGCACCTGTACTTGAGAGACATCTTACTGGCTCTTTGTAGCATTCTGCCTCTTAAACTTCTCAACTAGGGTGTAGATATTTTTAGGCACATTTTCAGGTGGTTAGACAGGGACTCGGATGATATGAGTCACAGAGGATTTTAGTGTCAGAAACCTAAGTGGGATCACCAAATTGACTCCAAATCCCTTGTTGTTCCATACAGGGTACTATTTCCCTCTTATCTCTGGTCTTCTCGATCTGGAAACCTATCAAGTATCAGGATTTTCGTGTCATGTGGACAACTGGAACGAATTCAGCGGGCCTTTCACCTCTGCCCATGGTGATTATTAAGATCATTATCTCAGTGGAGGACCTCTGGGTAAGATACTCAAAGATCCTTAGGAACAGAGACAGTATAATATTTTTCTGGTATTAAAGTTACTGAAACCAACTATCTTTTTTAGTCCATTCAGGCTCTGGTATGTTCAGAGGGTGCTGTAAAACAGGTCTGAAATAGTATTTAAAAACACTCAGCTCAGCCTCTTCTACAAAGTGAGCCAATGCTTATAAACATGGCTAAAATATTCCCTTACCTACGATGACTTCCCAGCCATCGTAGTGTTTATGTGGTATGACTGTGACTTACATTAGTCAACATTTGCAGAGAAAGAACTTAGTGCATCCAGTGGGCACTTCATGTTGAAATTAGTTTGTGACAACGAGCTACTGTGTTTTATTCTGCAGTACAAATGAATAGTGCCAGACATCTCTAAGGTGTCTAGCAGTTCTACAATTCTGATTTTAAGTGGTCTGTGTGCTTCAGAGATTTGGGCAGGAGAAGGGCAGGAGCCCAGAGACTGTGAACACTTCTGTTACCTGTGCTGACCATGGAGCAGGTAGCCTTCTGTGGGCATCATTTTGATTTCTTGGTACTCTTGTGAAAGGTGCTTTTGTCTCAAATTCCTCCATTTTAGAAGTAATTATAATGATGAAAGTAATTTTTATCTTATATCATCTGTGGGCGCTGATCCTGGGCTCCCAGGGAAGTTATCCCTTTACACTTTACCCGGCTCAAAATGACTAGGCAAAACCTCAAAGCATGGGCCTTGTTTCTGCCCCAAGCATGTTGTACATCTGCTTTGAGAAGAAAACAATAACCAAAAATGCCAACATAAAGATAAGAAAAAATAAAGAACCTCTTTGGCTCCCATAAGATTAAAGTCATACTGACATGTACATACTGAAAACATAAGAAAGAGTCTGTCACTTTCTGGAATCTAAGAAGATCCTCATTGTGGTGTGTAACTCTGTATGTAAAACAAAACAGAAAAAAATACATAAGCGTGCCCCAAAAGTTCCTTCCCCGGAGCACTCCCTTCTTGGTGAAGATTGTGTCTCCCAGGCAGCTGTCCTGACTTGGGTTTGAATAAAGGTCTCTTCCTTTCTCTCTAAAATGTTTTTAAAAGTTCATTCATGCAATGTCGACAATAACAGTGTTTTCTATTTAAGTGAGAAATAAATGTTCCACTCTAGTTGCATTGGGAATAGACGAATTGAGGGTTTCTTTAGAAGAGTAAGTCTGCTTTCCAGAAAAGGCAAGGACATTGGTCTATTGAGAATGAAGATAATTACTGCTAAACAACAAGTATGTGTTGCCCCTTCGCCCAGAAACCGAAGCAGATGTGCAGGCTTTAGGTTAGAGGTGGCTTCTTCTCCCCAGCTGACAGCATTTCTCTGCTCTGGCTCCAAGAAACCCGAGGTTTTGAATGTCACCATCTGAGTCAGCGAGGAAGCTTGTCACAGGACGCCAGTGTTCAGAGAAAGCACAGGTATGTTTGGCAAAATGTCCTATCTATGTCAGGGCTGGAGGTAAAACCTCTCATTATCCCAAAACCTCCTGGGCTTTTGTCTTTTCTCTAGTTGAGCCACAAAGTAAAATTGAAGTAGCTGTCAGCATTCTGGGTTTGGTGCAAGAATTACTTAGTTTCCCTGCAGGTAGAACTTTGCAGGGGATCACAATTTCTCTGTCCATTTATTGCTTACAAATGTATTTTGACCATCTGTTTCCTAGGAACCCTCTTTTATTAGAAAGGGAAGGTGAGATTCACTCTGTGCCTGTTTGTAACATCTAATTTGTTCCTTCATCTAACAGTGTTTATTCAATTGGGCCTAAGATATGGTTGAGTGGCCAGCATCTAGAGTTAGGTGGCTTTATTCATCTGATACAGACTTGGGTGATGTCATTTGACAAAGGTGATGTTTCATCATTGATTAGTTTATTCATCAGAAGAGTTAAAATTAGGGTGGAGGGAAAATTCAAAATTATCCAAAGCGGCCTGTTCCTGTTTAAAAGTTGAGCTTGACTTTCTAGTTTTACTAAATGTATTATCTCGATATTTTGAGGTGCCATATTCTCTCTGTAGTTTCTTTGGTGGTGGAGTCAGAAGGAGAGTCTGGGAATTCTTTTGGATAGTGGCATGCGGTGGCTTCAAGGGGCTTGGCGTCAGGAGCCTTGGGGTGAAGTCTGCAACTGCTTGCCTAACCCTGGGTGCATCTCCCAGAGGTTTTGTTTCCTCTTATGAAATTGCCGGCAGATAATGTTCTGCTTGAAGGGGAACTCTCCCATCCTGTTGGTGGGAATGCAAAGTGGTGCAGCCAGTCTGGGAAAAGTCTGGGGGTTCCTCAAAAAGTTAAACATTGAGCAACCCCATGATCCAGCAATTACTCTCCTAGGTATTTACCCAAAGGATAAAAAAATGCGGATTCGAAGGGGGAACATGCACCATGATGTTTATAGCAGCATTGTCCACAGTAGACAAACTATGGAGAGAATCCCAAAGTCCATGCACTGATGAATGGATAAAGCAGATGTGGGATACATATATATAACGGAATATGACCCAGCTTCAAAAAGAATGAAATCTTACCATTTGCAAGGATGTGGATGGACCTAGAGTGTATTAAGCTAAGCAAAATCAGTGAGGAAAGACAAATATCCTATGCTCTCACGCTTGTGGAATTTCAGAAAGAAAACAGAGGAACAGAGTTGAGGGGTGGTGAGAGTGGCAAACAAGGAAATAGACTCAACCTTGGAGAACAAACTGAGTGTTGCTGCAGGACAGGGGCATGGGGGGAAGAGTTAAATCGGTGAGGGGTATTAAAGAGGGCACTTGTGATGAGCACCGGGTACTCCTTGCAGTTGAGGAATCACTAAATCCTACCCCTGAAGTGAATATTCCATCGCATGTGAACTAACTGGAATTTAATAAAAGAAGAAAGGAAAAAGTGTTCTGCTTCATGAAGAGTGAGGTAAAATTGTAGTGATTTGAGCTGTAGTCTTCTATAGATGATATTTGTAAAACACCCTGTTGTAGGATACACTAGTTGCTTATCACATAAGGAGTCCTCAGAAAGCTGCAATGAAAGATTCAGGTCTCAGAGCATGTTCATGTTCCACTGATATGTTACAGTTTGCACAGGTAGGAAAGAAGGTGGAGAGAAAGGCAACAGAAGGGGAAAGTAGGTGTGAACCTTTCATTAGTTAGCGTTATAGCTTTCTCATGAAAGCCTTGCGCCAGTGTGATTTTGGAAGCAGAGAGGTAATCCGGGAGCTTTGCAGGAGATGGGGAGTTGCAGGTCTGGGTAAAGCTGACAGGGGTCCCAGAGGATAGCTGAATGCATTCTGCAGCAGGGTGTGTTCAGGGTGGGCTCCAGGGGTGGCTGTGGGTCTCCTGGGTGAGACTTGTGACAGGTGAGGGCTGTGTGCAAGTTCCTGGCTGAGGACAAGGGAGGCACAGGCGGAGAGCTGGCAGAGAACCTTCTTCTGGGCCACCAGCCTCACCCAACACACACAGCCTCATCTTCTGTCCCTGTCACTCCAATTCAGACTTCTCCGAAGGTGAGTGAGAACACATCAAGAGCATTCTGAACAAAACGGAAAGCATGTGCAATGGCTCTGGGGCAGGAGAATTCCAGGTATGTCCAGAAGCAGCAAGAAGGCCCTGTGGCCACAGGAGACAGCTTAGGACATGAGCTCAGAGAGGTGACAGAGGGTGACAGAAAGCCATTCCAGGGCTATAACCCCATGAGACCCTGTTTCACTGGGCCATCGTGGCTACAGTGTTGAGAACAGATGACAGAGGGTTGAAGATGGCAAGGCAGGTCAATGACGAAGCTTTTCCAGTTACTCAGCCACTGTGGACCAGACAAGTGGCCTTGGATGGAGTGGTTAGACCTATTCTGGGTCTATTTTGAAGATGGAGCTCACAGGATTTGCTGATGGGTTAGCTATTAGGAGCAGGAGAATGGAGGAATTGGGGTAACTCCCAGCTGTTGTGGGTTGTCCTGATTGAGGGGAAGGAGAGGGTTTCTGGGGGTAGGAGGTAGTCTGTCTTCTGCATGCTGAGGAAGGTGCCTTTCCCAGTGGATCTGCTGAGGTTTGTGTCTGGAAGAACCTTTCACATCTCCTCCCTCAGCATTGCTTAAGTACAATTATCCCCCACTTTTTGAACGTTCACAGTAAGACACTGGGCATTCTTGAAAGAACTACGTTTATTACCCAGCTTCAGTAAGAGGAAGATACCTGAAGAGGATTTTCCTCTTATGAAAAAAGGTGAACAGTGAGAATCGCGTTCAGCATCTGTTTTGGGGAAAAGCACAACAGATGTGGCATGCACCCTAACCAGCTCCTTCTGCTGGGAACCGCTCTCCGCATCCAGCCACCAGCACTTTGAATGGTGTCTGTGAGCCTCTGCTGTGCTTTATCTTCATTTATGCTGGGCCTCCGTTAGAAACTTGTGTCCTGAGGCCTAAGAAAAATCAAAGAGAAGGAATTTTGGAGTCTGAGCACACTAAATGTTCCGTGTAAATTAATGGCCATTCCTTCTTGACACCATTTCTGCTGTGCAAGGTTTGTCAGAAGTCCTGTACTTTTGAAGAGCAGGGAAACCTATACCCCATGCTGTGGGGTCAGTTTTAGTCTCCATGCTGGACAGAACATTCCATGACTGTCGGATTTTCTCACTCAAACATTGAGACTTGGACCACCTTCACCCGTTTCTACCACCCCATCCCCGAATCTGGCACCTACCAATCTGCTCTCAGTATCTATGCGTTCAGTATTTGTTTATTCCACGTGGAATGTACATGAGAGCATCTGGTATTGGTCTTCCTGTGTCTGAGTTACTTGGAATAAGGCCCCCAAGGTCTGTGTTTCCATGTCTGGTTCTTGTGAATAATGCTGCAGTGAATGTGGGAGTGCATCTGTCTTTTTGAGGCAGTATTTTTGTGTTCTCTGAATCAATACTCATTAGAGCCATTACTGGGTCATGGGGAAGTTGTATTTATTTTTTCAGGAACCTCCATACCGTTTGTCACAGTGGCTGCACCAATTTCCATTCCCACCAACAGTGCACAGTGTCTCCTCGTCTGCACACCCATGACCCCACTTTTTGTCTGTCTCTGGGACAATTGCTGTTCCAACAGTTGTGAGGGGATAGCCGATTGTGGGTTTGACTTATGTTTCCCTGACGATGATTAGTGATGTCGAACAACTTTTTCTGTCTGTTGGCACCTGTGTGCCATCTTTGGAAAGTATGTATTCACATATACCCCCCATTTTTATACCTTTTTTTTGTTTGTTTGTTTTGATTTGTATGAGTGTTGTGTGTATTTTGGATATTAGCCTCTTCTCACACATATGATTCACAGATATTTTTTTCATATTGGGTCAGTGGCCTTTTAAGTTTTTGCTGGTTTCTTTTGCCGTGTGGAAGATTTCAGTTTGATGTTGTTCCACTGGTTTATTTTTGCTTTTGTTGTCTTTGCATTTGGTGTCCGATCTGAAGACTCTTTGCCAAAACCAATGTCGAGAGACTTAGTACCTGTGTCTTCTTGGAGGTTTATGGATTCAGATCTTATGTTCAAATCATTCATCCATTAAAAATTTTGTGTGTGGTGTAAGAAAGTGACCCAGCTATATTCTTCTGCATTTAGTGTCCAGTTTGCCTGTTACCGCTCACTGAAGAAACAGTCCTTCCCTCATGGCATATCTTCTCTGCTGTGTCATAAGTTAGGATCATCTACGTGTGGGTAAGTTTCTGAGCTTTCTGTTCTGTTCCACTGACCTGGTGTCTGTGTTTCTGCCAGTACCATCCTGTTTTGATGACAACAGCTTTGTAATCTACCTTGAAATCCAGGAGTGTGTTGACTGCACCTTTCTTTCTCCAGGTTCCTTTGGGTATTTGGGGTCTTTAGTGACTCCATCCAAGTTTGAGGACTGTTTTCTATTTCCTCGAATAATGCCACTGGAATTCAGATAGGGATTTCATCACATCTGTCGATTGCTTTGGGTACGATGGACATGTTCACATAATTAACTCTTCCAGTTAAGGAGCATGGCGTATGCTTCCATTTGTTTGTGTTGCCTTCCAAATCTTTGACCCATACATTCCGCCCCCCTCGACAGATATGTTTTTCATTTCTTTTCTGCCATGTGTTGAGTGTACTATGTCTTTCTCATTTTTGGTTACTTTTATTCCTAGATTTTTTTGATGCAATTGTAAATGGCATTGCTTTTTTAATTTCTCTTTACGATATGTGTCATCAATATACAGAAATGCAAGAAGTTGGGTCATCTTGGTGGCCCCATAGGTGAAGCATCTGCCTTCAGCTCAGGTCATGATCCCAGAGTTCTGGGATTGAGCCCCGTGCTGGGCCCCCGCTTAGCAAGGGTCTGCTTCTCCCTCTTTCTGACACTCCCCCTGCTCGTGGTTTTTCTCTTCCTGTCAAATAAATAAATAAAATCTGAAAAAAAATAAAGACAACCGGTCTCTGTATATTGACATTATATCCTGCAGCTTTCTTGATTTTTTTTATTCTAACAGTTTTTTTTTTTTTTTTGTGGAATCTTTCGGGATTTCATGTCATTTGCAAATAGTGACAGTTTTCCTGTATGGATTTCATATCTTTCTCTTTCTTTAAAATGATGTTAGTCACCCTACAGTACTTCATTTGTTTTTGATGTAGTGTTCCATGATTCATTGTTTGCATATAACACCTAGTGCTCATTATGACACGTGCCCTCCTTAATACCCATCACCAGGATAACCCATTCCCCTACCCCTCCCTTTCTGCAACCTTCAGTTTGTTTCCCAGTGTCAATAGTCTCTCATGGTTCATCTCCCCCTCTCATTCCCCCTCTTCACTTTTCCCTTCCTTCTCCTAATGTCCTCCATGCTATTCCTTCCATTCCACATAGGAGTGAAACCATATGATAATTGTCTTTCTCTGCTTGACTTAATTTCACTTAGCATAATCCCCTCCTGGTCCATCCACGTTGGTGCAAATGGTGGGTATTCATCCTTTCTGATGACTGAGTAATATTCCATTGTACAGATGACCACATCATCTTTGTCCATTCATCTGCTTAAGGACATCATGGCTCCTTCCACAGTTTGGCTGTTATGGACATTGCTGCTATGAACATTGGGATACAGGTGCCCCTTCTTTTCATTACTCTGTGTCTATGGGGTAAATACCCAGTAGTACAATTGGTGGGTCGTAGGATATCTCTGTGTTTAACGTCTTGAGGAGCCTCCATATTGTTTTCAAAAGTGGCTGTACCAGCTTGAATTCTCACGAGTAGTGTAAGAGGGTTCCCCTTTCTCCACATCCTCTCTGACTTTTTTTTATTTCCTGTCTTGTTAATTTTTTTCAAGATTTTATTTATTTATTCCACAGAGATAGAGACAGCCAGCGAGAGAGGGAACACAAGCAGGGGGAGTGGGAGAGGAAGAAGCAGGCTCATAACGGAGGAGCCTGATGTGGGGCTCGATCCCATAATGCCAGGATCACGCCCCTAGCCGAAGGCAGACACTTAACTGCTGTGCCACCCAGATGCCCCTGCCTTGTTAATTTTAACCATTCTATCTGGTGTAAGGTGGTATCTCATTGTCGTTTTGATTTGTATTTGCCTGATGGCAAGTGATGTGGAGCATTTTTTCATGTGTCTGTTGGCCATTTGTGTTTCCCCTCTGGAGAAGTATCTCTTTGTGTCTTCTGCCCATTTTTTGGGTGTCGAGTTAGAGGAGTTCTTTATAGATCTTGAATACCAGCCCTTTATCTGTAATATCATTTGCAGATATCTTCTTCGATTCCATAGATTGCCTTTTTGTTTTGTTGATCGTTTGCTTTGCCGAGCAGAAGCTTTTTATCCTGATGAAGTGCCAATAGTTCATTTTTGCTTTTATTTCCTTTGCCTTTAGAGACGTGGCTTGCAAGAAGTTGTTGTGTCCAAGGTTGAAGAGTGCTTTTGATTTTGATATGAGACAGGAATCCATTATCTTCCTTTCCTGATTGTATTGGAGTCCTCTTTCTTGGTGAGTCTAGCTAAGTTTGTCAGTTTTGTTTATCTTTCCAAAAAAGGCAGCTCTCATTTTCGTTGTTTTTTTTTTTTGTCTTTTTAGTCTCCTTTGGATTTATTTATGCATTCCTTTTTGTTATTTCCTTATTTCTACTAATTTGGGGCTTTGTTTGTTGTTTTTTTTCTACTTCTTTACCACATAAATCAGGTTGTTTATTGGAGAGCATTCTCATGGATTGATGAAGACTTGAATTTCTACGAATGTCCCCCATAAAGCTACTTTTGCTGCATCCCATAAGTTTTTGTAGGTTGTCTTTTGCATCAGTGTCAAGGTACTTCTAAAAATTTTTTGTTTTCTTCTTTGACTGTTGGTTGTTCAGTAGCATGTTGTTAAGTCTCCACATATTTTTTTAAGATTATTTGAGTATCTGACAGAGAGTGAGACTGCGAGAGAGGGAACGCAAGCAGGGTGGTGGGAGAGGGAGAAGCGGGCTTCCCACTGAGAAAGGAGCCTGATTCGGGGCTAGATCCCAGGATCCTGGGATCACGACCTGAGCTGAAAGCAGATCCTTAACGACTGAGCCACCCAGGCCCCCCAATCTCCACTTATTTTTGACTGTCCCATTTTTTTCTTGAGACTGATTTCTAGTTTCATATCATTGTGGTTGGACAAGATTTGAAGCAGAAGGTGAAGAGAGCATTCAGATGAAAGGTTTGTTTCCTGGAGGGTTTTTTGAGGCATACCATGAGTTCAGTGGGGATGGAGGAAGGTTTTGTGAGACGGGGGTTGGGGTTAACCCTTGTTAGAATTACTGACTACTACCATGCAGGCTGTGTGCTACTGTTCACACCATAGTCCTGATGGACTTGTACTTCATTAGAAATATTTTCTAGGAGGTGTAGGCATAGCCTTCTCTAAAAGAAAGGTGCCATGTGGGTTTATGGCATGACCCCAGGTCAGCAACCAGGATGTATGGTATTGTGGGGGATCAGAACCAGGCTTTCTGTGGGAAGTGACAGAAATGGGGTATGGTGAGCTCCATGACCATAGGTGAGGTCCCAAGTGACCCACTGGGTGTTGGGTTCTGTGGATCTGTCTCATCAGGTGCTGTGGAATTCAGGGACACCCTCCTGTCTGTGGATTTGTGTGGAAACAGGTAGACATCAGTGTCTGGCCTGGCATGAGGGTCGCACTGGACCGCCACCAGAGGTGCAGCGTGCAGGGGAGCCACTGCTTGGTTTCCATGAAAGCTGACCAGGGTCTGTGACCGTGATTCCTAGCAGCTGCAAGGGGAGAGGAGGCCGGGGTGGTGCACACTTCCTAGACTTGTGGTCAGGACTAGTCTGGAGCCCACTGAAGTCAGCCACACCTGACACAGAAGGCACCCAGTTAGTGTAGCTGTGGGCACTGCTCCCATGTTACTTTCAGGCTGGCTCCGTGCTGCCACCTCCTGCTTTTCATCATCATCTTCAAGGTCATGTGCCTCTGCTCTTGCCCCATGGCCTCTGGAGTATTGTCCGTCCTCCATCTGGCCCTCGTCCCTGGTGCCCTGTGCAGTCCGATGACAGGGTAGCCTTCTCGAGACAAACATCTGGCCCTGATGGAACACTTCCATGGATCTCGTGTGATGCGAGGTTGATACCCTGCCCTGGAAGGGCGCTGCAGGTCCCCAATCAGGAGAGCCATGTCTCCCTTTTCAGCATGGCCTCCCCTCCCCTCAGTCTTCTTCAGGGAAACTCTCCCCACTTCCTGAGATGACAGCTCTGAACTTAAAATTGAATGTTATTTTACATATCTCTATGCTTTAGTTCATCCATGGCATGTCTTTCAACCCCGTTAGTGTTTTTTTTTTAGCAGTTCTGAAGGGCAGTCTGCTCAAGGAGGGGATGACCTGGGTGGGGCAGCTTTCCCTCTCATCTCCCTCAGCATGTCTCTGAGCCCTGGGGCCAGCTGTCCCACTGAGGATTGAGGGACCCGAGACAGCCCATCCTGAGCCCAAGCTGTGTCAGCTGTGTAGACTGATGCGTGTCGGAGCGGTGGGCAGCTGGCATGGGCCAGGAGCAGGCAGTGTCTCCTTCTCATTCCATCCCTCCCTTCCTCCCAGAGGTAGCTCAGAGCAGCCTTCAACCGCTGCATCTCCAGATCCCTTGACCTGTGCCTCCTGTGTTCAGCTGGTGACCTTGGAGTTTCGCATGAATTCTCCCACCTGTACCCTTTCCCGTAGAGGTTCCTGGATCAGGGAAGGGGTCTGACCCTTGTCTGATTTTGGTCTTCTTCCTGTCCCGCAGCAAGCCCACCCACCTTTGCATCTTCCATGTATGTGCTTGGAAGCAAGCCCATCCACAGGAAACCTATTAGCCAAAGGGATCCAGGCAATGAACATTGAAGTAGAGATCCAGGATCCATAATAAACCTGCTCTGAAACCTGTCCCAAAGTCTGTGACTCTCTCACACTGAAACAGAAACAATAATAACTTTCTGGACTGTGAAGTGACATGTGTCTCTACTTCCAATCTTGAATGCATAGGTGCTGAGCCTGGACTGAAAAGGACCATGGCTCCCGCGGGCTGGGATCCACGATAAGAACTCAGTGAAATCTGAATTTGAGGCATGAAGTGAATAATTATTGTAGAGTGAATCCTCCCAAGTAGGGCTTATGCACATTGCACAGGAAAAGATTTTTCAAAGAGGTTCCTGAAAGAAAAATCTTTTAAAAAATTTATTTTAATTCCAGTAGAGCTAACATACAGTGTTACATTTGTTTCACGTGTACAATAGAATGATTCAGTAATTATATATTACTCAGTGGTCATCAAGAAAAGCGTCCTCTTAATCCCCTTCATCTATTTCACTCATCGCTCTATCCACCTCCTCTCTGGTAACCATCCGTTTGTTCTCTATTGTTAAGAGTTTGTATTTTGGTGTATCTCCTTTTTCTCTTTTAGTTATTTATTTTTGTTTGTTTCTTAAGTTCCCCATTAGAGTGACATCGTATGGGATTTTTCCTTCTCTGCCTGATTTTAGTTAGGATAATTCTCTCTAGCTCCATCCATGTGTCTGCAAATGGCAAGGTTTCATTCTTTTTCAAGCCGAGTAATACTCCATTGTGTGTGTGTATGTGTGTGTGTGTGTGTGTGTGTGTGTGTGTGTCCGTGTGTGTGTGTGTGTGTGTGAATACACACATCTATCATCTCATTTGTCTATTTTTCTACAGACACTTGGGTTGCTTCCATATTGTGATATTGTAAATAATGGTGCAAGAAACATAGGGGTGCACGTATCCTTTTACGTTACTGTTTTCCTATTCTTTGTGTAAATACGAGTAGTGTGATTGTTGGATCATAGGGTAGTTCTATATTTAATTTTTGAGGAACCTTCGTAGTGTTTTCCACGGTGGCCACCACAGTTTGCATTCCCACCCACTGTTCGCAAGGATTCCCCTTTATCCACATCCTCCCAACACCTGCTCTTTGTTGTGCTTTTGATGTTAGCCATTCTGACAGGTTTGAGGTATTACCTCATTGTCCTTTGGATTTACATTTTCCTGATGATGGGTGATGGTGAACATCTTTTCACGGGACTGTTGGCCATTTGTATTTCTTCTTTGGAGAAATGTCTGTCCATGTCTTCTGCCTATTTTTTAACTGGATTATTTGTTTTTTTGGGGGTCGAGTAGGATCAGTTCTATATGTTTTGGACACTATCCCTTCATTGCATATGATCTTTGCAAATATCTTCTCCCTTTGAGTAGGTTGTCTTATTATTTTTACGTTTTCATTGTTCTTCTGCCGTGTGGAAACTTTTTATTTTACTGTATTCCCAATAGTTTATTTTTGCTTTCATTTCCTTTGTCAGGACACAGTCCAGAAAAACGTTGGTATGGTCCATGTCAAGAAGTTACTGTCTTCCCTCCTGTAGGATTTTTATGGATTCAGGTCTCATATTGAGGTCTTGAAACTGTTTTGTGTTTGTCTGTATTGTGTAAGAAAGCAGTTTAATTTCATTCTTTTGTGCGTAGCTGTCTAGTTTTCCCAACACCATTTGTTGTAGAGACTGTCCTTTTCCCTTTTGATATCGTTGCTTGCTTTGTGGAACATTCATGGACCACATAATTGTGGGTTTCTGTCTGAACTTGTATCCTGTTCCTTTGGTCGCTGTGTCTATTTTTGTGCCATACTGTCTTGTTAGGATGACTGCAGCTTTGTAGTATAACCTGAAATCTGAAATTGTGAGTCCTCCAGCTTTGTTTTTCTTTTCCACATTGCACTGGCTGTTCGGAATCTTTAGTGGTTCCATACAAATATTTAGGATTGTTTATTCAAGGTCTTTTGTTCTTTAATTTAAATTCAATTAGCCAACTTACAGTACATCATTAGTTTCAGATGTAGTCTTCAATCAATTTTCAGTTGTGTGTAACACCCAGTGCTCATTGTATCGTGTGACCTCCTTAATGCTACTCACCCAGTTACCCCCCCCCAACTTCTCCTCCAACAATCATCAGTTTCTTGTGATAGTTAAGAGTCCATCATGGGTTTTCCCCCTCTCTGATGACTTCCCATTCTATTTTCCCTTCCTTCCCCTATGGTCTTCTTCCTTGTTTCTGATATTCCACATAGGAGTGAAAGCATATGATCATTGTCTTTCTTTCATTGACTTATTCCACTCAGCATAATACCCTCCAGCTCCACCCAGGTCAGTGTGATGGTAAGTATTCATCCTTTCTGATGGCTGAGTAATATTCCATTATATATATGATCCACATCTTCTTTATCCATTCATCTATCCATGGTCATCTGCACTCCTTCCACAGCTTGTCTATTATGGATATTGCTGCTATGAACACTGTGGTGCATGTGTCCCGTCTTCAGTACCTGTCGCTTTGGGGTAAATACCCAGTAGTGCAATTGCTGGGACATAAGGTAGCTTTATTTATAACTTCTTGAGGAAACTCCGTACCATTTTCAGGAGTGGCTGTACCGGACTGCATTCGTATAGGGGTGTAAGAGGTTTCCCGTTTCTCCACATCCTCTCCAACATGTATAGTTTCATGTCTTCTTATTTTTAGATATTTGGCCTCGTGTGATATGGCATGTATAGGGGTTTAGATTTGCATTTCCCTGAAGCCAAGTGATATGAAGCATTTATGCATGTATCTTTTGGTCACCAGTACGTCGTCATCAGTGAAGTGACTTCCCATTTTAATCCATCTCAAGAGCTAAAGCTGGGTAAGGCACTGAAGCTGGATAATGCCATCAGTTGGAATTGTGGAGAATTTCAAAAGATCTCCGTGGAGAGCAAGTTCAGTGTGAAGCTACTAATTGGATCCGGGGACATCTCTGAAAGTGGGGTTGCCTGGGATGGGCTGAGGGGGACCCTCTGATTTTCCTATGAATCCTTGCTGCAGCCCCAAATGCACAGTTTCCTGCTGTGGGGCAGGCTGAGTCTTCTAGTCGTGCAGAGGTGAGCCCAATTCCTGGTGCCTTGGAGGCAGGCAAACGGGGAGGGACCCTCAGCAGAAGACCCAGGGTTAGGTTAGGCCTCAAGGACAGCAGGTCTGAACTGCCCAGTGCTCAGAGAGCTCCCAGGCCGAGTGAGATGAGGGCACAAGGGCGGGTGAGTGTGAGCCTTGGGGTTTCATCCGGAAGGGCCCACAAACGTCGGGGTTCACCAGAAGGGGCTCTCAGGGGGTGCCCCAATTCTCTTGCCCTGACTGCTCTGTTGTGCACCAAAATGGTACAGTTTACTGTGGGCTGCAGGCTGAGTCCTACGGTGGGGCTTGGGTGTCCCCAGTCCCCCGGACTGTGGTGCCAGGACCCTGGGGAGGGGCCCCTCTGTGGCCAAGCTAGGGTAAGGGTTAGGGTCCCGGAGCCCGGCAGGGACAATCTGCAGGCTGTGAGGTGAGCTTTGTGGAGGGCTGAGAGGAGGTCATTGGGGAGGGTGAGCATGGGCCTCAAGGTTGGGGCACGGGGGGCTGCCAAATGTGGGGACGGGCTCTGAGGGCCTCCCCAAGTTCTCGTGCCCTGTAGGCTCCATAGAGCCCCAAGGGGCAATGTTTCCTGTCAGGTGGCAAGCTGAGTCCTCTGGTGGGGTACAGGTATCCCAATTCCCCGGGGCTGCGGTGTAAGGCTCCTGGGGAGGCCCCCACACCTGCGGCCGACCTAGGGCTAGGGTTAGGCCCCAGGAGCCCCGCAGGCCCGATCTGCTGGCTGTATGGCTAGCTACACGGACTGAGGTGAGGGTGTGGCGAGGGTGAGCGTGGGCCTCAGGGTTGGGGTGTGGGAGGCCGCCAAAGTTCGCTGGTGGCTCAGGAGTGCCCTCCTGGTTCTCCCGCCCTGAATGCTCTATGGCCTCCCAAGGCGCATGGTTTCCTGTGGGGTGGCAGACTGAGTCCTGCTGTGGGGCTCAGGTGTCCCGAATCCCCGTGGCTGCAGCTCCAGGCTCCTGGGGAGGGGCCCCTCCACAGATGAACTAGGGTTAGGGTTGGCGCCCAGGAACCCCGCAGGCCAGATCTGCCCACTATGTGGTGATCTCTGCCATGGGCTGAGGTGAGGGTGTGGGCTGGGGTGAGCATGGACTTCAAGGTTGGGTTTAGGGATCACCAAAGTTCGCCGGGGGCTCTGGGGGCCCTCCTGGTTCTCCCGCCCTGAATGCTCTATAGCCTCCCAAGGGGCACGGTTTCCTGCGGGCTGGCAGGCTTTGTCCTGCAGTGGGGCTCAGGTGTCCCCAGTCCCTGGGGCTACGGCACCGGGCCCCAGGGGAGGGGCCCTACCCAGCGGACCCAGGGTCAGGTGTAGGCCCCAGGAACCCAGCAGGCCTGATCTGCCGGCTCTGCGATGAGCTCGGTGGCAAGCTGAAGGGAAGGCGTGGGGTGGGATGAGCGTGGGCCTCAGGGTTGGGGTGTATGGGGCCGCTGAGGATCGCTGGGGGCTCAGGGGGGCACTACCAGTTCTCCTGCATGGGATGCTCTGTGGCGCCCCAAGGGGCATGGTTTTCTGAGGGCTGGCAGGTTGAGTCCCGTGGTGGTGCTCAGGTGTACCCAATCCCCGGGGTTAGGGTATGGATTAGGGTATGGGTTCAGGTTAGGGTATGGGTTACGGTTAGGGTATGGGTGAGGGTAGAGGTTAGAGTTAGGGGAAGGAGAGGGTACGGGTTAGGGTTGGGTTTAGGGGTTACAGGTTAGAGGTTATGGGTTAGGGTACAGATTAGGGTTTAGGGTACGGGTTAGGGTTTAGGGTTTGGGGTTAGGGTTGGGGTTAGGGTTGGAGTACGGGTTAGGTTTAGGGTATGGGTTAGGGTTAGGGTACGAGTTAGGGTACGCATTAGGGTATAGTTTAGGGTACGTGTTAGGGTACTGTTTAGGGTAAGTGTTGTCGTACGGATTTGGGTACGGTTTAGGGTATGGGTTAGGGTTAGGGTACGGGTTAGGGTTAGGTTACAGTTTAGGGTTATGGTACAGGTTAGGTTACGGTTTAGGGTTAGGGTTAGGGTACGGGTTAGGGAACGGGTTAGGGATAGGTATCGGGTACGGTTTAGGGTTAGGGTATGGGTTAGGGTACAGGTTAGGGTACAGGTTAGGGTTAGGTATGGGTTAGGGTATGGGTTAGGGTCCGGGTTTGGGATAGTGTACGGGTTAGGGTATGGGTTAGTGTACGGGTTAGGGTATGGGTTAAGATTAAGGTAAGGGTACTGGTTAGGGTAGGGTACGGGTTACGGTTTAGGGTTTAGGGTTACAGTTAGGGTATGGGTTGGGTTAGGGTACAGGTTATGGTACGATTTAGGGTATGGGTTAGGGTCAGGGTTTAGGGGTTAGTGTTAAGGTTAGGGTACAGGTTAGGGTACGGGTTAGGTTTAGGTTTAGGGTTAGTTTACAGGTTAGGGGTAGGGTTAGCTGAAGGGGTAGCGTTAAGGGTAGGGTTAGGGTTTGGGGTTAGTGGTTAAGGTTAGGGTTTATTGTTTAGGGCTTCGGAATTAGGGTTAGGGTTTAGGGTTTAGTGTTAATGTTAGGGTTTAGGGTTTAAGGATTAGGGGTTATGGTTAGATTTTGGGTAGGGTTAGGGGTTAAGGTTTAGGGTTTAAGGTTAGGGGTTAGGGTTTAGAGTTAGGGTTAGATCTCAGTAGGCCAGCAGGACCAATGCGCTGGCTGTGCGGCGAGAAGAGGAGTGGGCCGAGGTGAGGGCGCTGGCTAGCGGGAGTATGGTATCCAGCGTTTTGGCGCAGGGGCCTTTGAACGTCGCTAGAGGCTCAGAGGGCCCTGCCCGTTCTAACACCCTGAATAACCGGCGTGCCCCTAGTGGCTCCGTTGGCGGTGGGGCAGCAGAGTGAGTCCCACGCTGCGGCTCGGGTAATCCCAATCCCCGGTGTTGCAGTGCCAGGCCCCTTGGGAAGGGCTCCTCGTGAGCCGACCTAGGGTTAGATTTAGACCCCATTAGGCCGGCAGGCATGATCCTCTGGCTAGGCGGCTAGAGGTGGGTGGGCTGAGGTAAAGGTGCTGGGGATCGGGATGGTGGGCCCCTGCATTTTGGCGCGGGAGGCTTCAAATGTCGCCAGTTTCTCCAGGGCCCTGTCTGTTCTCCCACCCTGAATGACCGGCGGCGCCCCTAGTGGCCCAGGTGGCAGCAATATGGGAGGTTGAGTCTGGCTCTGGGGCTTGGGGTACCAGATCCCCGGCGTAGTGGCACCAGGACCCTTGGGAGGGGCCCCTGGGGCGACGACCTAGGGTTAAGGTTAGCCCCAAAAAGACCATCAGACCCAATCCGCACACTGTGCGGCGAGTGGAGGTGCGGGCCGAGGTGAGGGCGCTGGCGAGCAGGAAAGTGGGCCCAAGCGTTTTAGCGCAGGAGGTCTTCGAAGGTCGCAAGGGGCTCAGAGGGCCCTGCCCCTTCTCCCTCCTTGAATGATCGGCGGCGCCCTTACTGGCCCAGTTGGCGGCAGGGCGGCAGGTAGAGTCTGGCGCTGGGGCTCGGGTGTCCCCAATCCCCGGTGTTGCGGTGCAAGGCCCCTTGGGAGGGGCCCCTCCTGGGCCGACCAAATGTTAGAGTTAGCCCCCAGGATGCGGGCAGGCCTGATCTGCCGGGTGTGCGGCAAGCGGAAGGGCGGGCCGAGATGTGGGTGCTAGCGAGCAGGAGTGTGGGCCCAAGCGTATTCGCAAGTTGGACCTTCGAAGGTCTCCAGGGGCTCGAAGGGCCCTGCCTGTTCTCCCGCACTGAATGACCGGCAGCGCCCATAGCGGCTCTGGTGGCATCGGGGCGGCAGGGTGAGTCTGGCACTGGAGCTCAGGGGTCCCCAATCCCTGGCATTGCTGCGCCAGGCCCCTTGGGAGGTTCCCCTCGGGGGCCAACCTAGGGTTAGGGTTAGCCCCCAGGAGGCCCGCAGGCCCGATCCGCTGGCTGTGCGGCCAGCAGAGGGGCTGGCTGAGGTGAGGGCGCTGGTGAGCGGAAGCATGGGCCCAAGCATTCTGGCGCCTGGGGCCTTAGAAGTTCACTGGGACTGGGAGGGCCCTGTCCATTCTCCCACCCTGAATGACCGGCGGTGCCCTAGCTGCCTAGGTGCCGGCGGGGCAGCAGGGTGAGCCCGGCACTGGGGCTGGGGGTCATCAATCCCCATTGTTGCGTCGACAGTCCCCTTGGGAGGGGCCCCTGGGGGGCCAGCCTAGGGTTAGGGTTAGCTCCGACGAGGCCGGCAGGCCCGATCTGCCAGCTGTGTGGCGAGCGGAGGGGCAGGCCGATGTGAGGGCGCTGAAGAGCAGGAGCGTGGGCCCAAGCGTTTTTGCGCGGGAAGCCTTCGAAGGTCGCCGGGGGATCGGAGGACCCTGCCCGTTTTCCCGCCCTGAATGACCTGCGGCGCCCCTGGGGCCCGGGTGGCGGCAGGCTGACAGGGTGAGTCCGTCGCTGGGGTTGGGGGGTTCCCAATCCCCGGTGTTGCGGCACCAGGCCCCTTTGCAGGGGCCCCTCGGAGGCTGACCTAGGGTTATGGTTAGCCCCCAGGAGGCCGCAGGCCCAATCCACCGGCTGTGCGGTGAGCAGAGGGGAGGGCCGAGGTGAGGGCGCTGGCGAGCGGTAGCGTAGGCCCATGAGTTTTGGCGCGGGGGGCCTTCGAAGGTCGCCGGGGCTCAAGAAGCCCTGCCGTTCTCCCGCACTGAATGTCCGGCGGTGCCCCTAGCGGCTCAGTTGCCGGCGGGGGAGCATGGTGAGTCCGGCGCTGGGGCTCAGGAGTCCCCAATCCCCGTCGTTGTGGCGCCAGGCCCCTTGGGAGGGACCACTAGCGGGCCGACCTAGGGTTTGGGTTAGCCTCCAGAAGGCCCACAGGCCCGATTCACCATCTGTGTGGTGAGTGGAGGGGAGGGCCGAGGTAAGGGCGCTGGCGAGCGGGAGCGTGGGCCCAAGCGTTTTGGTGCAGGGGGCCTTCGAAGGTTGCCGGTGGCTTGGAGGGCCCTGGCCATTCTCCCTCCCTGAATGAACAGCGGCGCCCCTAGTGGCCCAGGTGGCGGTAGGGCGGGAGGGTCAGCTGGGCGCTGGGCTCAGGAGTCCCCAGTCCCCAGTGTTGAGGCAATAGGAACCTGGGATGGGCCCCTCGGGGCCCACCAAAGGTTAGGGTAACACCCAGGAGGCTGGCAGTCCTGATCCACCGGCTGTGCAGCGAGCGGAGGGGCGGAACGAGGTGAGGGCGCAGGCGAGTGGGAGCATGGGCCAAAGCATTTTGGCACAGGGGGCCTTTGAAGGTCGCCAGGGGCTCGGAGGGATCTGCCCGTACTCCCTCCCTGAATGACCGACGGTGTTCCTAGTGGCCTGGGTGGTGGCGGAGCAACACGGTGAGTCCGGCGCTGGGGTTCGGGGGTCCCCAATCCCAGGCATTGCGGTGCCAGGCCCCTTTGGAGGGGCCCCTCAGGGGCCAACCTAGGGTTATGGGTAGCCCCAGGAGGCGGGCAGGCCTCATCCACCAGCTCTGCAGCAAGTGGAGGGACGGGCCGAGGTGAGGGCACTGAGGAGCAGGAGTGTGGGCTCAAGCGTTTTGGATGGGGGGGCCTTGGAAGGTCGCCGTGGGCTCGGAGGGCCCTGCCTGTTCTCCCACACTGAATGACCAGCGACACCCCTAGCAGCCCAGGTGGTGGAGGGGCAGCAGGGTGAGTCCGGCGCTGGGGCTCGGGGGTCCCCAACCTGGCGTTGCGGTCCCAGGCCCCTTGGGAGGGGCCCCTCAGCGGCCGACCTAGGGTTAGGGTTAGCCCCCTGGAGGCCGGGAGGCCCGATCTGCCAGCTGTGTGGGGAGCGGAGGGGCCGGCCGAGGTGAGGGCGCTGACTAGCGGGAGCGTGGGCGCAAGCGTTGTGGCGCAGGGGGCCTTCGAAGGTCGCCAGTGGCTCAGAGGGCCCTGTCCTTTGTTCCGGCCTGAATGACCTACAGCGCTCCTAGCGGCACGGGTGGTGGCGGAGCGGAAGTGTGAGTCCGGCGCTGAGGCTTGCGGGTCCAGAATCCCTGGCTTGTGGCGCCAGGCCCCTTGGGAGAGGCCCCTCGGGGGCCGACCTAGGGTTAGGGTTAGCTCCTAGGAATCCGGCAGGCCCGTATGCCGGCTGTGCAGCGAGCGGAGGGGTGGGACTTGGCGAGGGCGCTGGTGAGCAGGAGCATGGGCCCAAGCATTTTGGCGCAGGGGGCCTCTAATGGTCGCCGTGGCTCGGAGGGCCCTCCCCGTTCTCCCGCCCTGACTGACCGGCAGTGGCCCTAGAGGCCCGGGTGGCGGTGGGGGTGGCAATGTGAGTCTGGCGCTGCGGCTCAGGGGTGACCAATTTCCGGCGTTGCAGCGCCAAGCCCCTTGGCAGGAATGACTCGGGGGCTGACCTAGGGTTAGGGTTAGACCTCAGAAGGCCGGCAGGCCTGAAACGCCAGCTGTGCGTAAAGCAGATGGGCGGGCCGAGGTGAGGGCGCTGGTGAGCGGGAGCGTGGGCCCACGCGTTTTGGCATGGGAGGCCTACGAAGGCCGCAGGGGCCTGGGAGGTCCCTGCCTGTTCTCCCTCCCTGAATGACCGGCGTCACCTGCAGCGGCCCTGGTGGCGGCGGGGCTACAGGTTGAGTCCGGTGCTGGGGGTCGGGGGTTCCCAATCCCCAGCATTGTGCCACCAGGCCCCTTGGAAGGGGCCCCTCGGGGGCTGACCTAGGGTTAGGGTCAGCCCCCAGGAGGCCGGCAGGCCCGGGAGGCTGGGCCCAAACGTTTTGGCGCAGGGGGCCTTTGAATGTCGCCGGGGGCTAGGAGGGCCCTGCCTGTTCTCCCGCCCTGAATGACCGGCTGCACCCCTAGCGGCCAGAATGGCAGCGGGGCGGCAGGGTGACTCCGGCGCTGCAGCTTGGTCCCCAATCCCCGGCGTTGCAGCGCCAGGCCCCTTGGCAGGGGCCCCTCGGGTCTGACCTAGGGTTAGGGTTAGCCCCCAGGAGGCCTGCAGGCCCAATCCTCCAGCTGTGCAGGAGCAGAGGGGTGGGATGAGATGAGGGCACTGGCGAGCGGGAAGGTGGGGCCAAGCATTTTGGCGCGAGGGGCCTTCAAAGGTTGCCAGGGGCTCGGAGGGCCCTGCCTGTTCTCCTGCCCTGAATGACTGACGGTGCCCTTCGTGGCCCGTTTAGCAGCGGGGCGGCAGGGAGAGTCTGGTGCTGGGGCTCGGGGGTCCCCAATCCCCGGCGTTGCAGCACCAGACCCTTTGGGATGGGCCCCTAGGGGGCCTACCTAGGGTAGGGTTAGCCGCCAGGAGGCTAGGATGCCTGATCTGCCGGCTGTGCGGCGAGCGGAGGGGCAGGCTGAGGTAAGGGCGATGGCAAGCGGGACCATGGGCCCTAGTGCTTTGGTGCAGGGGGCCTTCGAAGGTCGTTGGGGGCTCGGAGGGCCCTGCCCATTCTCCCGCACTGAATGACCGGCAGTGCCCCTAGTGGCCCGGGTGGCGGCGGGGGGCATGGTGAGTCCGGCGCTGGGGCTCGGGAGTCCCCTTTCCCCGTCGTTGTGGCACCAGGCCCCTTGGGAGGGGCCACTAGGGCCGACCTAGGTTTAGGGTTAGCCCCCAGAAGGCCCACAGGCCCGATCCGCCAGCTGTGAGGCGAGCGGAGGGGAGGGCCGAGGTAAGGGCGCTGGCCAGCGGGAGCGTGGGGCCAAGCATTTTGGTGCGGGTGGCCTTCAAAGGTCACTGGTCGCTCGGAGGGCCCTGCCCGTTCTCCCTCCCTGAATGAATGGCGGCGCCCCTAGCAGCCCAGGTGGCGGTAGGGCAGGAGGGTGAGTCCGGCACTGGGGCTCGGGAGTCCCCAATCCCAGGCATTGCGGTGCCAGGCCCCTTCGGAGGGGCATCTCAGGGGACAACCTAGGGTTCTGGAGGAGTGCAGGCCTCATCTGCTGGCTCTGTGGCGAGCGGAGGGGCGGGCCGAGGTGAGGGCACTGAGGAGCAGGAGCGTGGTCTCAAGTGTTTTGGATGCGGGGGCCTTCGACGTTCGCCAGGGGCTCGGAGGGCCCTGCCCATTCTCCCGCCCTGAATGACCAGCGGCACCCCTAGCGGCCTGGGTGGTGATGGGGTGGCAGGGAGACTCCGGCGCTGGGGATCGGGGCTCCTTAATACCCGGCGTTGTGGCCTCAGGTCCCTTGGGACGGGACCCTCGGGGGCCGACCTAGGGTTAGGGTTAGCCCCCAGGAGGCTGGCAGGCTCGTTCCGCCCATGTGCGGTGAATGGAGGTGTGGGTTGAGGTGAGGTAGCTGGCGAGTGGGGGCGTGGGCCAGAGCATTTAGGCTTTGGCTTGGGGTGCCTTCGAAGGTTGCAGGAGGCTTAGAGGGTCCTGCCCGTTCTGTCGCCCTGAAGGACTGGTGATGCCCCTAGTGCCCCATGTGGCGGCAGGGCGGCAGGGTGCATCCGGTGGTGGGACTCGGGGGTCCCCAATCCCTGGCATGCGGCGCCAGGCCACTTGGGAGGGGCCCCTCGGGTGCGACCTAGGCATAGGGTTAGCCCCCAGGAAGCCAGCAGGCCCGATCCGCCAGCTCTGCAGCGAGAGGAGGGGTGGGCCGAGGTTAGGGCGCTGGGGAGCAGGAGCGAGGGAGCCAGAGTTTTTGCGCGGGGGGGCCTTTGAAGGTCGCAGGGGGATCGGAGGGCCTTGCCCGTTCTCCCTTCTTGAATGACTGGCAACGCCCGAAGCGCCCTGGGTGCTTGCGGGGTGGCAGAGTGAGTCCAGCAATGGGGCTCGGGGGTCCCAAATCCCCAGCATTGTGGTGCCAGGCTCCTTGGGAGGGGCCCCTCGGGGGCCGACCTCGGGTTAGGGTTCTTCCACAGGAGGCCGGCAAGCCCGGCGCTAAGTGGCTCTGACAATGTAACAAAAATGCCATACACTTATCTGAAAGAAATAACCGTGTACAGGAACCCTCTTAGCCCTAACATCATCCTTTGTGAATATGGAAGCCAACCCCAAAGTGGTCGTGGAAGTCTGACGAAAGGGCTAAGCACTTTTCTCTGAGTCACCACACTGTACAGGGAAAGAGCAATGTACATCATCATTCACGAGTAGGAAGCATGAATGGAAGGTTCTGGAATTTCGAGGACTCTGACCCATCCTTATTGGTAATAAACCACCGTGTACAGGAAAACACCTTCAACTCTCATCAGCCTCCTCAATCCTGATTCCGATTCAACTTTTGGTGTGTAGGACTAGGGAAATGTCCACATCTTATTGCTAAGAAAGAACGTTGTCAGGGTAATGCCCTTCAAGTCACCTCAGTCTTCCTGAAGACGGAAGCAGGAATCAAGCTGGTTATGTTACCATGAGGTAAGGAAGATGAGCATATAAGTGAGAAACAACAGTGGGCAGGACCTCTCTTCCAACGAACAGTATCTTTGCTTAATGTTGAATCACTATGGTAAGTGGTTGTGGGCATTTGTGAGGTCAAAATCTGAAGTGTTTTGTAAAACCTCTTGGTCATTCACAGATGAGACTAAGGTAGTTGGGGACTCCTAGGCAGTGATTTGTCCACTGTCAAAAATATGAAAAGATAAAAGAGACAGATGAGGTCTTCTCAGGCATTGTCCTTTATCCTCATCCTCCGTGAGGATGGCCATCTCTGGACAGCTCAGTGTCAGAGTCTCATTCACAGTGGGGGCATCTGTTCCTCACAGACATCAGGCAGGGAAATGGATTTGGTTCTCTGTGCCAGCCCAGCCACAGCTGAGTGTCACAGCACCCTCTCGTGGGCTCATAAGAGTTTCACTGTCACCAGGCAGGTCATTGTATTTGATAAACCACTGTGAGAGTTTGCAATTGCCTTCACCTGCAACCTCCAGAGGCAAATGCAGATCTCTGGTACCATGTGAAGTCATGTGAAGGCTTTGTGAGAAAGTGTCCTTTTGCTTAAGAAAAACATGGCTGGGGCTCCTGGCTGGCTCAGCCAGTTAAGCATGTGCCTTTGGCTCAGGTTATAATCCCAGGGTTCTGGAATCGAGCCGAGGGTCCCTGCTCAGCAGGAAAGGAGTAGGGAAATAGCTTAGAACCCACAGAGAATGTGAATAAAGGGGAGTGAAATGGAACTTGGTCTGTGTTTTGCTTTAGGGATTGGAAGTTAGTTTTTTCTCAATTGTGATTGTTCTTGAAACAGAACAGCTGTATTGTTTTTTTTTACCTTTAATTTTTTTCTAGTAACAATTTTTTATTATTATATGTTAGTCACTATACAGTATTTCCTTAGTTTTTGATGTAGTGTTCCGTGATTCATTATTTGCATATAACACCCAGTGCTCCATGCAATATGTACCTTCCTTAATACCCATCACTGGCCCATCCCAATCCCCCACCCCTCTCCCCTCTGAAGCCCTCAGTTTGTTTCCCAGAGTCCATAGTCTCTCCTGGTTCATTCCCCCTTCTGTTTAGGGTCCATTGTCTAAAGGGACAGACAGTGGAAGTTCACCAAATATAAGATCGAAATTTCATTGTTCATTATAGATGCCGCTAAGTAGTTCCCAGACATTTCATTCTACTCTAGTAATTGATTATACCTGTGCAGGTGCACGTGAAAGATAACTGATGAATGTATACTGGTAATAAAACACGCCCCACAGTAGTAGAATAATAGAGAATGCACATGTGTAAAATTATTCGGCTACGGCTTCCATGCTTTCCCTTTGGTTCCTTGTTATCTGTGAAATTGGACAATTTTTGTTCTCTAGGCTTAAAACTCATTGTCAGTATTCAGAGTTTTTCAATGCTGATCTTCTCCTGTATAAGTTACCAAAAACCTAAAATATGTATGAACTTTAAAAAATGCTATATTGAAAATTATAGCAGGGAAGTTCCATTTTGTGAATATTGTGTCAATGGATCTCTATTTTGCCATCAGTGTTCATTAGAAATGATGACATTTCATGTGAGTATAAATATCAATGTGAAAACAAAAGGTAGGAAGAACCTTGAATGTTTAAGTAATTGGTGAAATGACAGGTGTGTGTGTGTGTGTGTGTGTGTGTGTGTGTGTGTGTGTGTGTGTGTAATTGATTTTCAGTGAATGGTTTAGGTCCTTGTAGGGCCTCTGAGAGAGCCCAGGTGAACCTTTCAATTAGTTGGTATCTGTTTTCAGAACATGGGAATCTCTTAGTCCAATAGTCAATCCGGCAAGCTTCGAGGTCTTGAAGAGTTTCAGTCCTCAGCGATGGTGTTGCAGACCCTTGTGAGGAAACCCTAGGTATGCTCAGAGCCCTCATTAGCTGGTACCAACGTGTGACGATTTCAGACAGCATTTCCCAAAGAAGTACCTCTTGAGTCTCTGTTCTTGTCAGTTCCCTACACTTCCTTACACTAGTTATGTGATCAGTGTGTTTCAGGATAATCCCCACATGTGATTTTTGCTATTTCCTACTAGTTCTATCTGTTTCTCATCTTCTTCTTTTATGGTAGGGGTTGGGAAGCAACCTGTGTGGTGTAGGAAGGGGTGTGGTAGTTGTCTGCCTTCAGAGGACCAAATGATGCCTAGAAATTGTACTGTAGTTTGAGGTCAATTGTCCATCCTCTGAGTGTCAGGAATTCCATCACTTTACTTTGATGCTAGTCTGTTCTTCAAGCTGTCCTCAGAAATAAGGACGTCATCCATCTAGGGAATACTGGTTTGTGTGTATGTTTTCATTTTAGGAAAGGCTTTGCTGTTCCTGAAAATAATACTGTAGAGCACCCTTTCCTGTTCTTATTGGCCATCAGTCAATCTTTTGTGAAGTATTCGTTTATAAATAGACTTTCTATGGTTGATGAGCAGGAATTCTTAATTGACAAGTCTTTGTCAGTGTGTGTATTGCAAATCTTTACTTCCCAGCCTGCGGTTCACTTTTTCATTTTCTTATGGTCATAAGATAAGGAGAAATGTCACATTTTTATGAAGTCCCACTGAATTCTTTTAAATGGTTTGTGCATCCTATGTCCTACCCCAAGATTGACAGGTTCTACGTTTTCTTTCAGAAACTGTCCAGTGGGAAGCTACAATCCATTTTCTCTGTCCATTTATTGCTTACAAATTTCACATTTTTATGAAGTCCCACTGAATTCTTTTAAATGGTTTGTGCACCCTATGTCCTACCCCAAGATTGACAGGTTCTACGTTTTCTTTCAGAAACTGTCCAATGGGAAGCTACAATCCAATTTCTCTGTCCATTTATTGCTTACAAATGTATTTTGACCATCTGCTTCCTAGGAAACCTCTTTTGCTGTTATTATTATTATTATTATTATTATTATTATTATTATTATTATTTTAAATTGCATTTTTAATTCTAAAGGGTATTTATAGACTGTTTTGAATTTTCTATGTACACAATCGCGTTATCTGTGAATAGTCACTATTATCCCCTCAATTCTTATACTTTTTGTTTCTCTTGCCTTAAAACACTGGTAGATTCTCCGATGCCACGTTGAATAGAGCAGCATTGTTTAAAGATTTTCATATACCTTTCTCAATATCTGACAGAAAAAGCAGACAAAACATTGGTAACAAATGTGACCAAATTGACATATAGGGAACATTCCATAATAAGTGCAGAATACGTTATTTTCAAGTGATCATAGACTCTTTACCCAAATAGATGATAGGTGGGGCCACGAATCAAGGCTACAAATGTTAAACCCTGAAATTAACTAGATTCTATTCTTAGACCACAGGGGAATTGAGCCACAGTCATAGCGAAAAGAAAACCAGGAAGTCCTTCAATGTTTAAAAATTAAATGGAACTTTGCTACATATCCTAAAGGTCAGAGAAGGAATCTCATTGGAAATTCTGAACCTTTTATACATGAGGGCTCACACACAATGGCACTTTCTTTGTGAAGAGCATAATAATAACCTAGACAGGAGTTGAGCCTTAAGTCAGAGTTCTGCCTGCCCCAGCCACACCTGGCAGGCTTGGCCTGTGGTCCCCCTCAGCTGTCCTTTCTGGTGGCCCTGAGCTAAGGGGGTCAACATGGCCATATGGAAATGGGAAGCTCCCCTCTCATAGTGATGGCAGTGCCCCCTCCCCAGCTGCCCTTTCTGGTGGCTCTGAGCTAAGGAGGTCAACATGGCCATATGGAAATTAGAAGCTCCCCACTCTTAGTGATGACATTGCTATCGTATCGTCCTCACCAGTCCAACAACATGATTTCTGAGTGAACTATGACACAAGAGCGACTTCTTGGCCTTCCTTCAGGTTTGAAAATCATCTGGTGAGTCATCTATTAGAAATATGGATTCAACATGTGTTCTTTCTTCTGGAAAAGAAATAGACCCAATAGCAATTATGGCTTCCTGAGCACCTGTTCTTGAGAGACATCATACTGGCTCTTTGTAGCATTCTGCCTCTTAAACTTCTCAACTAGGGTGTAGATATTTGTAGGCACATTTTCAGGTGGTTAGACAGGGACTCGGATGATATGAGTCACAGCGGATTTTAGTGTCAGAAACCTAAGTGGGATCCCCAAATTGACTCCAAATCCCTTGTTGTTCCATACAGGGTACTATTTCCCTCTTATCTCTGGTCTTCTCGATCTGGAAACCTATCAAGTATCAGGATTTTCTTGTCATGTGGACAACTGGAACGAATTCAGCGGGCCTTTTCACCTCTGCCCATGGTGATCATTAAGATCATTATCTCAGTGGAGGACCTCTGGGTAAGATACTCAAAGATCCTTAGGGATACAGACAGTATAATATTTTTCTGGTATTAAAGTTCCTGAAACCAACTATCTTTTTTAGTCCATTCAGGCTCTGGTATGTTCAGAGGGTGCTGTAAAACAGGTCTGAAATAGTATTTAAAAACACTCAGCTCAGCCTCTTCTACAAAGTGAGCCAATGCTTATAAACATGGCTAAAATATTGCCTTACCTACGATGACTTCCCAGCCATCCTAGTGTTTATATGGTATGACTGTGACTTACATTAGTCAACATTTGCAGAGAAAGAACTTAGTGCATCCAGGGGGCACTTCATGTTGAAATTAGTTTGTGACAACGAGCTACTGTGTTTTCTTCTGCAGTCCAAGGGAATGGTGCCAGACATCTCTAAGGTGTCTAGCAGTTTTACAATTCTGATTTTAAGTGGTCTGTGTGCTTCAGCGATTTGGGCAGGAGAAGGGCAGGAGTCCAGAGACTGTGAACACTTCTGTTACCTGTGCTGACCATGGAGCAGGTAGCCTTCTGTGGGCATCATTTTGATTTCTTGGTACTCTTGTGAAAGGTGCTTTTGTCTCAAATTCCTCCTTTTTAGGAGTAATTATAATGATGAAAGTAATTTTTATCTTATATCGTCTGTGGGCCCTGATCCTGGGCTCCCAGGGAAGCTATCCTTTAACATTTTAACTGGCTCAAAATGATTGGGCAAAAACTCAAAGCATGAGCCCTATTTCTGCCCCAAGTACATGTTGTACATCTGCTTCATGAATAAAACAATAACCAAAAATGACAACATGAAAATAAGAAAAAATAAAGAACCTCTTTGGCTCCCATAAGATTAAAGTCATACTGACATGTACATACTGAAAATGCATGAAATCATTGCATTTCCTAAAGCCCAAGCCTTGGAGGGTCTGAGAACCACTGACATTGCCCAGAACCAGGCACACCCCAGCAGGGAGGGGTGGTGCAGAAAGGGAAGGGGCAGGACTCTGAGGGAGGTCTGCAGCTAGAGGGGTCCCTGGAAGGGGCCAGGTGTGTGTGGGGAGCCCGGCCCAGGACCCCAACCATGCCTGTGCTGGGTGTTGGGTAGAGGAGGCGCCTCTTGGACTCCCTGCACTTTCAGGGTTCCAGGGGCTTGAGGGCGGGTTGCCTGGCATCCCAGGGGCTGGGGCACCACCCTCCCTGACCAATCACCCCTTGGGGGTGGAGCTACATCTCTGTGGGCTGTTCCAGAGTTGCAGTGGGGTGCAGACCTGGGGCAGAAGAAGGGGCACTGGGAGAGAGAGAGTTGCCCTGTGGAGGTCCCAGCTGCTGAGTGAGCAGAATGCACCAGGGGCGGGGGGGTTCGGGGGTAGGGTGCGACCCAGGTGGGAGGCAGGGTTCTCGAAGGGCACTTGGAGAGGGTTCATTGTGGGGACTCAGGTGAGTTTTCTTTTCCTCTTTAAAGTCTCTTCTGCCCCATGTCCTCAACTGGCCTTATTCCCCATACCCGTGAACTCCAGGGCGCCCAATCACCTGCGCTTTTGTGGGATGGGTTGCAGAATTTCAGGGTTTCCCCTGTTCCCTGGAAAAGTGTGGGTAAGGACCTCACAGAGTCCCCACCTTCAGTGATGTGTCCCCCTGTTCTCTGACACAGTGCAGGTGATGCATCTTGAGCAGTACCCCGAGTTCAGCAGGGTGTGCCCTGGTCCCCCAGGCACAGGTGTGGCAGTAGCAAGCCCCAGAGCCATACCCAACTTCAGCATTATGCCCCGTGTGCCCCCAGGTTAGTGGTCATTGGCTGTTGGAATCATACAGGAAAATTCTCCAGGTGGGGGCCTGGAAGTGGGTGTAAACCAGACCCCACTCTAGTTGCACTGGGAATAGACAAATTGAGGGTTTCCTTAGAAGAGTAAGTCTGCTTTCCAGAAAAGGCAAGGTCATTGGTCTATTGAGAATGAAGATAATTACTGCTAAACAAGAAGTATGTGTTGCCCCTTTGCCCAGAAACCGAAGCAGGTGTGCAGGCTTTAGGTCAGAGGTGCCTTCTTCTCCACAGCTGACAGCACTTCTCTGCTCTGGCTCCAAGACACCCGAGGTTTTGAACGTCAGTATCGGAGTCAGCGAGGCAGCTTGTCACAGGACGCCAGTGTTCAGAGAAAGCACAGGTATGTTTGGCAAAATGTCCTATCTATGTCAGGGCTGGAGGTAAAACCTCTCATTATCCCAAAACCTCCTGGGCTTTTCTCTTTTCTCTAGTTGAGCCACAAAGTAAAATTGAAGTAACTGTCAGCATTCTGGGTTTGGTGCAAGAATTACAATTTCCCCTGCTGGTAGAACATTGCAGGGGATCACAATTTCTCTGTCCATTTATTTCTTACAAATGTATTTTGACCATCTGTTTCCTAGGAACCCTCTTTTATTAGAAACGGAAGGTGAGATTCACTCTGTGCCTGTTTGTAACATCTAATTTGTTCCTTCATCTAACAGTGTTTATTCAATTGGGCCTAAGACATGTTTGAGTGGCCAGCATCTAGAGTTAGGTGGCTTTTTTCATCTGATACAGCCTTGGATGATGTCATTTGACAAAGGTGATGTTTCATCATTGATTAGTTTATTCATCAAAAGAGTTAAAATTAGGGTGGAGGGAAAATTGAAAATTATCCAAAGAGGCCTGTTCCTGTTTAAAAGTTGAGCTTGACTTTCTAGTTTTACTAAATGTATTATCTCGATATTTTGAGGTGCCATATTCTCTCTGTAGTTTCTTTGGTGGTGGAGTCAGAAGGAGAGTCTGGGAATTCTTTTGGATAGTGGCATGCTGGTGGCTTCAAGGGGCTTGGCGTCAGGAGCCTTGGGTGAAGTCTGCAACTGCTTGTCTGACCCTAGGAGCATCTCCCAGAGGTTTTGTTTCCTCTTATGAAATTGCCGGCAGATAATGTTCTGATTAAAGGGGAACCCTCCCATCCTGTTGGTGGGAATGCAAAGTGGTGCAGCCAGTCTGGGAAACAGTGTGGGGGTTCCTCAAAAAGTTAAACATTGAACAACCCCATGATCCAGCAATTGCTCTCCTAGGTATTTACCCAAAGGATACAAAAATGCAGATTTAAAGGGGGAACCTGAACCATGATGTTTATAGCAGAAATGTCCACAGTAGCCAAACTATGGAGAGAATCCCAACATCCATGCCCTGATGAATGGATAAAGCAGATGTGGGATACATATATATAATGGAATATGACCCAGATTCAAAAAGAATGAAATCTTACCATTTGCAAGGATGCGGATGGATCTAGAGTGTATTAAGCTAAGCAAAATCACTGAGGAAAGACAAATATCCTATGCTCTTACGCTTGTGGAACTTCGGAAAGAAAACAGATGAACAGAGTGGAGGGGCGATGATAGAGGCAAACAAGGAAATAGACTCAACCTTGGAGAACAAACTGAGTGTTACTGCAGGACAGGGGCATGGGGGGAAGAGTTAAATGGGTGAGAGGTATTAAGGAGGGCATTTGTGATGAGCATCGGGTACTGTATGCAGGTGAGGAATCGCTAAATCCTACCCCTGAAGCAAATGTTCCATGGCATGTGACTAACTGGAATTTAAGTAAGAGAAGAAAGGAAAAAGTGTTCTGCTTCATGAAGAGTGAGGTAAACTTGTAGTAATTTGGGCTGTACTATTCTATAGATGAGAGTTGTTAAACACCCTGTTGTAGGATACACTAGTTTCTTATCACATAAGGAGTCTTCAGAAAGCTGCAATGAAAGATTCAGGTGTCAGAGTATGTTCATGTTCCACTGATATGTTACAGTTTGCACAGGTAGGAAAGAAGATGGAGAGAAAGGCAACAGAAGGGGAAAGTAGGTGTGAACCTTTCATTACTTAGCATTATAGCTTTCTCATGAAAGCCTTGCGCCAGTGTGATTATGGAAGCAGAGGGGAATCCGGGAAATTTGCAGGAGACGGGGGAGTTCCAGATCTGGGTAAAGCTGCCAAAGGTCCCAGAGGAGAGCCTAATGCATTCTGCAGCAGGGTGTGGGCGGGGTGGGCTCCAGGGGTGGCTGTGGGTCTCCTGGGTGAGAGTTGTAACAGGTGAGGGCTGTGTGCAAGTTCCTGGCTGAGGACAAGTGAGGCACAGGTGGAGAGCTGGCAGAGAACCTTCTTCTGGGCCACCAGCCTCACCCAACACACAGCTTCATCTTCTGTCCCTTTCACTCCAATTCAGACTTCTCCGAAGGTGAGTGAGAACACATCAAGAGCATTCGAAACAGAAGGGAAAGCATGTGGAAAGGCTCTGGGGCAGGAGAATTCCAGGTATGTCCAGGAGCAGCAAGAAGGCCCTGTGGCCACAGGAGACAGCTTAGGACATGAGCTCAGAGAGGTGACAGAGGGTGACAGAAAGCCATTCCAGGGCTATAACCCCATGAGACCCTGTTTCACTGGGCCATCCTGGCTACAGTGTTGAGAACAGATGACAGAGGGTTGAAGATGGCAAGGCAGGTCAATGACGAAACTTTTCCAGGAACTCAGGCACTGTGGTCCAGACAGGTGGCCTTGGATGGAGTGGTTAGACCTATTCTGGGTCCATTTTGAAGATGGAGCTCACAGGATTTGCTGATGGGTTAGCTATTAGGAGCAGGAGAACAGAGGAATTGGGGTAACTCCCAGCTGTTGTGGGTTGTCCTGATCGAGGGGAAGGAGTGGGTTTTTCGGGTGGTAGGAGGTAGTCCGTGTTCTGCATGCTGAGGAAGGTGCCTTTCCCAGTGGATCTGCTGAGGTTTGTGTCTGAGAGAACCTTTCACTTCTCCTCCCTCAGCAATGCTCAAGTACAAGTATCCCCCACTTTTTAAACGTTCACAGTAAGACACTTGGTTTTCTTGAAATAACTACGTAATTACCCATCTTCAGTAAGAGGAAGAGACCTGAAGAGGATTTTCCTCTTATGAAAAAAGGTGAACTGTGAGAATCGTGTTCATCATCTGTTTTGGGGAGAAGCTCCTTCCGTTGGGAACCGCTCTCCGCATCCAGCCACCAGCACTTTGAATGGTGTCTGTGAGCCTCTATTGTGCTTTATCTTCATTTATGCTGGGCCTCCGTTAGGTACTTGTTTCCTGAGGCCTAAGAAAAGCCAAAAGAAGGAATTTTGGGGTCTGAGCACACTGTCTAATTGTTCCGTGTAAATTAATGGCCATTCCTTCTTGTCACCATTTCTGCTGTGCAAGGTTTCTCAGAAGCCCTGCACTTTCAAAGAGCAGGGAAACCTATACCCCATGCTGCGGGGTTAGTTTTAGTCTCCATGCTGGACAGAACATTTCATGACTGTCAGATTTTCTGACTCAAACATTGAGACTTTGACCACCTTCACCCATTTCTACCACCCCATCCCCGAATCTGGCACCTACCAATCTGCTATCAGTATCTATGCATTCAGTATTTGTTTATTCCACGTGGAATGTACATGAGAGCATCTGGGATTGGTCTTTCTGTGTCTGAGTTACTTGGAATAAGGTCCCCAAGGTCTGTGTTTCCAGGTCTGATTCTTGTGAATAATGCTGCAGTGAACGTGGGAGTGCATCTGTCTTTTTGAGGCAGTATTTTTGTGTTCTCCGAATAAATACTCAGTAGAGCCATTACTGTGCCATGTGGTAGTTGCATTTATTTTTTCAGGAACCTCCATACCATTTGTCACAGTGGCTGCACCAATTTCCATTCCCACCAACAGTGCACAGTGTCTCCTCCTCTGCAAACCCTTGACCCCAACTGGTGTCTGTCTCTGGACAATTGGTGATCCAACTGTTGTGAGGGGATAGCCGATTGTGGGTTTGACTGATGTTTCCCTGACGATTTTTAGTGATGTCTAACAACTTTCTCTGTCTGTTGGCACCTGTGTGCCATCTTTGGAAAGTATCTATTCACATATTCCCCACGTTTTTTTATACAGTTTTTTTTGTTTCTTTTGATTTGTATGAGTGTTGTGTGTATTTTTGATATTAGCCTCTTCTCACACATATGATTCGCAGATATTTTTTTCTTATTGGGTCAGTGGCCTTTTAAGTTTTTGCTGGTTTCTTTTGCCGTGTGGAAGATTTCAGTTTGATATTGTTCCACTTGTTTATTTTTGCTTTTGTTGCCTTTGCATTTGGTGTCCGATCTGAAGACTCTTTGCCAAAACCAATGTCGAGAGACTTAGTACCTGTGTCTTCTTGGAGGTTTATGGATTCTGGTCTTATGTTCAAATCATTCATCCATTAAAAATTTTGTGTGTGGTGTAAGAAAGTGGACCAGTTATATTCTTCTGCATTTACTGTCAAGTTTGCATGTTACCGCTCACTGAAGAGACGGTCCTTCCCTCATGGCATATCTTCTGCTGCTGTGTCGTAAGTTAGGATCATCTACGTGTGGGTAAGTTTCTGAGCTTTCTGTTCTGTTCCACTGAACTGGTGTCTGTGTTTATGCCAGTACCATCCTGTTTTGATGACAACAGCTCTATAATCTAGCTTGAAATCCAGGAGTGTGTTGACTGCACCTTTCTTTCTCCAGGTTGCTTTGGGTATTTGGGGTCTTTTGTGATTCCATACAAGTTTGAGGACTGTTTTCTATTTGCTCGAATAATGCCAGTGGAATTCAGATAGGGATTTCATCAAATCTGTCGATTGCTTTGGGTACGATGGACATGTTCACATAATTAAATCTTCCAGTTAAGGAGTATGGCGTATGCTTCCATTTGTTTGTGTTGCCTTCCAAATCTTTGACCCATACATTCTGCCCCCCCTCGACACACATGTTTTTCATTTCTTTTCTGCCATGTGTTGAGTGTACTATGTCTTTCGCATTTTTGGTTACTTTTATTCCTAGATTTTTTTTGATGCAATTGTAAATGGCATTGCTTTTTTAATTTTTCTTTGCGAACGTGTGTCATCAGTATACAGAAATGCAAGAACTTGGGTCATCTGGGTGGCCCCATAGGTGAAGCGTCTGCCTTCAGCTCAGGTCATGATCCCAGAGTCCTGGATCGAGCCCCATGTTGGGCTCCCCGCTTATCGAGGGTCTGCTTCTCCCTCTTTCCTACACTCCCCCTGCATGTGCTTTTTCTCTTCCTCTCAAATAAATAAATAAAATCTGAAAAAAATAAAGACAACAGGTCTCTGTATATTGACTTTATATCCTGCAGCTTTCTTGCATTTGTTTAAACTAACTGTTTTTTTTTGTGTGTGTGTGTAATCTTTCGGGATTTCATGTCATTTGCAAATAGTGACAGTTTTCCTGTATGGATTTCATATCTTTCTCTTTTTTTAAAATGATGTTAGTCACCCTACAGTACTTCATTTGTTTTTGATGAAGTGTTCCATGATTCATTGTTTGTATATAACACCTAGTGCTCATTATGACACGTGCCCTCCTTAATACCCATCACCAGGATAACCCATTCCCCTACCCCTCCCTTACTGCAACCTTCAGTTTGTTTCCCAGTGTCAACAGTCTCTCATGGTTCCTCTCCCCCTCTCATTCCCCCCCTTCACTTTTCCCTTCCTTCTTCTAATGTCCTCTATGCTATTCCTTCCATTCCACATAGGAGTCAAACCTTATGATAATTCTCTTTCTGTGCTTGCCTTAATTTCACTTAGCATAATCCCCTCCTGGTCAATTCACATTGGTGCAAATGGTGGGTATTCATCCTTTCTGATGACTGAGTAATATTCCATTGTATAGATGAACCACATCTTCTTTGTCCATTCATCTGCTGAAGGACATCTTGGCTCCTTCCACAGTTTGGCTATTATGGACATTGCTGCTATGAACATTGAGATACAGGTGCCCCTTCTTTTCATTACTCTGTGTCTATGGGGTAAATACCCAGTAGTGCAATTGTTGGGTCATAGGATAGCTCTGTGTTTAATGTCTTGCGGAACATCCATATTGTTCAAAAGTGGTTATACCAGTTGAATTCTCACGAGTAGTGTAAGAGGGCTCCCCTTTCTCCACATCATCTCTGACTTTTTGTAATTTCCTGTCTTGTTAATTTTTTCTCAAGATTTTATTTATTTATTTGATAGAGATAGAGACAGCCAGCGAGAGAGGGAACACAAGCAGGGGGAGTGGGAGAGGAAGAAGCAGGCTCATAGCGGAGGAGCCTGATGTGGGGCTCGATCCCATAATGCCAGGATCACGCCCTTAGCCGAAGGCAGATCCTTAACCTCTGTGCCACCCAGGTGCCCCCTGCCTTGTTAATTTTAACCATTCTAACTGGTGTAAGGTGGTATCTCATTGTCGTTTTGATTTGTATTTGCCTGATGGCAAGTGATGTGGAGCATTTTTTCATGTGTCTGTTGGCCATTTGTATGTCTTCTCTAGAAGTATCTCTTTGTGTCTTCTGCCCATTTTTTGTGTGTCGAGTTTGAGGAGTTCTTTATAGATCTTGGATACCAGCCCTTTATCTGTAATATCATTTGCAGATATCTTCTTCTTTTCCATAGGTTGCCTTTGTGTTTTGTTGATCGTTTGCTTTGCTGTGCAGAAGGTTTTTATCTTGATGAAGTGCCAATAGTTCATTTTTGCTTTTATTTCCTTTGCCTTTAGAGACATGGCTTGCAAGAAGTTGTTGTGTCCAAGGTTGAAGAGTTCTTTTGATTTGGATATGATACAGGAATCCATTATCTTTCTTTCCTGATTGTATTCGATTCCTCTGTCTTTCTTGGTGAGTCTAGCTAAGTTTGTCAGTTTTATTTATCTTTCCAAAAAAGGCACCTTTCAATTTCATTGTTTTTGTTGTTTTTTTTTTTTTTTTGGTCTTTTTAGTCTCTGTTGGATTTATTTATGCATTCCTTTTTGTTATTTCCTTATTTCTACTATATTGGGTCTTTGTTGTTTTATTTTTTACTTCTTTACCACATAAATCAGGTTGTTAATGGAGACCCTTCTCATGGATTGATGAAGACTTGAGTTTCTATGAATGTCCCCCATAGAGCTACTTTTGCTGCATCCCATAAGTTTTTGTAAGTTGTCTTTTTCATCAGTGTCAAGGTACTTCTAAAATCTTTTTTGATTTCTTCTTTGACTGTTGGTTGTTCGGTAGCATGTTTTTAATTCTCCACATATTTTTTTGAGATTATTTAAGTATCTGACAGAGAGTGAGACAGTGAGAGAGGGAATGCAAGCAGGGGGGGTGAGAGAGGGAGAAGCGGGCTTCCCACTGAGCAAGGAGCCTGATTCCAACCTAAATCCCAGGATCCTGGGATCAGGACCTGAGCTGAAGGCAGATCCTTAACAACTGATCCACCCAGGCTCCCCAATCTCCACCTATTTTTGACTGTCCCATTTTTTTCTTGAGACTGATTTCTAGTTTCATATCTTTGTGGTTGGACAAGATTTGAAGCAGAAGGTGAAGAGCATTCAGATTAAAAGTTTGTTTCCTGGAGGGATTTCTGAGGGCAGACCATGAGTTCTGTGGGGACGGAGGAAGGTTTTGTGAGACGGGGGTGGGGTTAACCCTTGTTAGAATTACTGACTACTACCATGCAGGCTGTGTGCTACTGTTCACACCGTAGTCCTGATGGACTTGTACTTCATTAGGAACATTTTCTAGGAGGTTTAGGCATAGCCTTCTCTTAAAGAAAGGTGCCATGTGAGTTCATGGCATGACCCCAGGTCAGCAACCAGGATGTATGGTATTGTGGGGGATGAGAAACAGGCTTTCTGTGGGAAGTGACAGAAATAGTTTATGGTGAGCTCCATGACCATAGGTGAGGTCCTGAGTGACCCACTGGGTGTTGGGTTCTGTGGATCTGTCTCATCAGGTGCTGTGGAATTCAGGGACACCCTCCTGTCTGTGGATTTGTGTGGAGACAGGTAGACATCAGTGTTTGGCCAGGCACAAGGGTCGCACTGGACCACCACCAGAGGTGCAGCGTGTGCGGGAGCCACTGCTTGCTTTCCACGAAAGCTGACCAGGGTCTTTGACCGTGATTTCTAGCAGCTGCAAGGGGAGAGGAGGCCGGGGGTGGTGCACACTTCCTAGAGTTGTGGTCAGGACTAGTCTGGAACCCACTGAAGTCAGCCACACTGGGCACAGAAGGCCCCCAGTCAGTGTAGCTGTGGGCACTGCTCCCATGGTACTTTCGGGCCGGCTCCATGCTGCCACCTCCTGCTTTTCATCATCATCTTCAAAGTCATGTGCCTCTGCTCTTGCCCCATGGCCTCCGGGGTATTGTCAGTCCTCCATCTGGCCCTCGTCCCTGTTGCCCTGTGCAGTCCGATGCCAGGATAGCCTTCTCGAGACAATCATCTGGCCCTGATGGAACACTTCCATGGATCTCGTGTGATGCAAGGATGAAGCCCTGCCCTGGAAGGGGGCTGCAGGACCCCAATCAGGAGAGCCATGTCTCCCTTTTCAGCATGGCCTGCCCTCCCCTCAGTCTTCTTCAGGGAAGCTCTCCCCACTTCCTGAGATGACAGCTCTGAACTTAAAAATGAATGTTATTTTACATATCTCTATGCCTTAGTTCATCCATGGCATGTCTTTCAACCCCGTTAGTGGGGTTTTTTTTTTAGCAGTTCTGAAGGGCTGTCTGCTCAAGGAGGGGATGACCTGGGTGGGGCAGCTTTCCCTCTCATCTCCCTCAGCATGTCTCTGAGCCCTGGGGCCAACTGTGCCACTGAGGATTGAGGGACCCGAGCCAGCTCATCCTGAGCCCAGGCTGTGTCAGCTGTGTAGACGGATGCGTGTCAGAGTGGTGGGCAGCGGAATGGGCCAGGGGCAGGCAGTGTCTCCTCATTCCTTCCCTCCCTTCCTCACAGATATAGCTCAGAGCAGCCTTCAACCCCTGCATCTCCAGATCCCTTGACCTGTGCCTCCTGTGTTCAGCTGGTGACCTTGGAGTTTTGCATTGATTCTACCTCCCATACCCTCTCCTGTAGCAGTTCCTGGATCAGGGGAGTGGTGGGACTCTTGTCTGCTTTTGATCTTCTTCCTGTCCCGCACCAAGCCCACCCACCTTTGCATCTTCCATGTATGTGCTTGGAAGCAAGCCCATCCACAGGGAACCTATTAGCCAAATGGATCCAGGCAAAGAACATTGAAGTAGAGATCCAGGATCCATAATAAACCTGCTCGGAAACTTGTCCCAAAGTCTGTGACTCTCTCACAATGTAACAGAAACAATAATAGCTTTCTGGACTGTGAAGTGACATGTGTCTCTACTTCTAATCTTAAATGCATAGGTGCTGAGCCTGGACTGAAAAGGACCATGGCTCCCGTGGGCTGGGATCCACAGTAAGAACTCAGTGAAATCTGAATTCAAGGCATAGAGTGAATAATTATTGTAGAGTGAATCCTCCCAAGTAGGGCTTATGAACAATGCACAGGAAAAGCTTTTTCAAAGAGGTTTCTGAAAGAAAAATCTTTTTTAAAAATTTATTTTAATTCCAGTAGAGCTAACCTACAGTGTTACATTCGTTTCAGGTGTACAATAGAGTGATTCAGTAATTCTATATATTACTCAGTGGTCATCAAGAAAAGTGTCCTCTTAATCCGCTTCATCTATTTGACTCATCCCTCTATCATCCTCCTCTCTGGTATCCATCCGTTTGTTCTCTATTGTTAAGAGTTTGTATTTTGCCACACCCATACTCAGGCAACCCTGTTTGGGTAGAGTTGCCCTGTCCCCTGCGAGGGGGGATGGGTGTGGGAACGCTGTGAGCCAGTATTTCCAGGCTTTTGTTCCCTGGCATCTTTCTCTGGCGGTCTGCTGTGCCTCTTCTGAGAATCAGAGCAGCAGAGGCTGAATTGTCACAGAACAGAGGGATTGCAGCATGTTCTTCACGGATGTTCTGGCCACTTTAACTCCGTTACTGTTGGTGCTGCTCAACCCCATAGCGTCCCTGGATGTGTGCCCCACACCTGGTGTCCCTGTCCTCACTTCCAGGGCAGGTGCATCTCTGTCCTTTGTGTTTCTAAGGCCACCAGCCACCAGCCGCCCCCTGGAGCTCCCAGATCTCCAGGTCTCAGTCTGGATCCCGTGAGCACACCAGGATTACGGAGTTTCCTGAGAAGCCTGGTGGCATACCACCTCCTTCAGGGTCTCAGTCTGCTGTTTCCTGGGTGCCAACCACGAGTTCGCCCGCTGCCCCATGCAGGTGGCCCACCAGCCGCCAGCCGCCCCGCGTGCTCCCGGGTCTCTGGGTCTGTCTATTCCCGGTGAGCACACTGGGATTCCGCAGTTCCGTGAGAAGCCTGGTGGTGGGCGCACCTGGTTCAGGGTCTCAGTCTGCTGTTTCCTGGGTTCTGACCATGAATCTGCCCTCTCCCCTGTGCAGGTGGCCTGCCAGCCTCCAGTGGACCCGCACGCACTCCAGGAGCTCTCATTCTCATTCTGGATCCCATGAGCACACTGGGATTCCTGTGTTCTGGGAGATGCCTAGTGGTGTGCTCTCTGGGCTCACCAGTCTCAGTCCTCTCTCTAGGGGTGCCTTCTGTGAATCTGCCAGCTCCCCTGTGCAGGTGGCTGCTACTTCCTGGCGCCCAAATGTGGTGGCTCCCTCCCCCTTCCTTTTATCTTCCAGTATCTGTGCCAGGTTTCAGGACTCCCCGCTTCCTACCTCAATACACAGCGCTGGAGATGTTCATTTGTAGAGATCCAGATATATCTTCCTGCCTCTCAGGCTGATTCCGTGGTTGTTTAGGCTGGCCTGCTACCTATCCAGCAGGACTCAGGGGATCTGCGGAAAAAGGAGTCCCCTACTCCTCCACCATCTTAACTCCTCTCTTGTACCTGAAATAGTATTTAAAAACACTCAGCTCAGCCTCTTCTACAAAGTGAGCCAATGCTTATAAACCTGGCTAAAATATTGCCTTACCTACGTTGACTTCCCAGCCATCCTAGTGTTTAAATGGTGTGACTGTGACTTACATTAGTCAACATTTGCAGAGAAAGAACTTAGTGCATCCAGGGGGCACTTCATGTTGAAATTAGTTTGTGACAACGAGCTACTGTGTTTTATTCTGCAGTCCAAGGGAATGGTGCCAGACATCTCTAAGGTGTCTAGCAGTTCTACAATTCTGATTTTAAGTGGTCTGTGTGCTTCAGCGATTTGGGCAGGAGAAGGGCAGGAGTCCAGAGACTGTGAACACTTCTGTTACCTGTGCTGACCATGGAGCAGGTAGCCTTCTGTGGGCATCATTTTTATTTCTTGGTACTCTTGTGAAAGGTGCTTTTGTCTCAAATTCCTCCATTTAGTAGTCATTATAATGATGAAAGTAATTTTTATCTTATATCATCTGTGGGCCCTGATCCTGGGCTCCCAGGGAAGCTATCCTTTAACATTTTAACTGGCTCAAAATGATTGGGCAAAAACTCAAAGCATGGGCCCTATTTCTGCCCCAAGCACATGTTGTACATCTGCTTTGAGAAGAAAACAACCAAAAATGCCAACATGAAGATAAGAAAAAATAAAGAACCTCTTTGGCTCCCATAAGATTAAAGTCATACTGACATGTACATACTGAAAATGCATGAAACCATTGCATTTCCTAAAGCCAAAGCCTTGGAGGGTCTGAGAGCCACTGACCTTGCCCAGAACCAGGCACACCCCAGCAGGGAGGGCTGGTGCAGAAAGGGAAGGGGCAGGACTCTGAGGGTGGTCTGCAGCTAGAGGGGTCCCTAGAAGGGGCCAGGTGTGTGTGGGTGCCCTGGCCCACGACCCCACCCATTCCTGTGCCGGGTGTTGGGTAGAGGAGGCACCTCTTGGGCCCCCTGCACTTTCAGGGTTCCAGGGGATTGAGGGCGGGTTGCCCAGCATCCAAGGGGCTCAGGCACAAACCTCCCCAACCATTCACTGCTTGGGGGTGGAGATGTCTCTGTGGGCAGTCCCAGATTTGCAGTGGGTTGCAGAGTTGGGGCAGAAGAAGGGGCACAGAGAGAGAGAGAGTTGCCCTGTGGAGATCCCTGCTGGTGAATGAGCAGCTTGCACTGGGGTGGGGGTCTGGGGGTAGGGTGTGCCCCAGGTGGGAGGCAAGGTTTTGGAAGGGCACGTGGAGAGGGTTCATTGTGGGTACTCAGGTGAGTTTTCTTTTTCCCTTTAAAGTCTCTTCTGCCCCATGTCCTCAACTGACCTTATTCCCCATACCCGGGAACTCCAGGGCACCCACTCACCTGAGCTTTTGTGGGATGGGTTGCAGAATTTCAGTGTTTCCCCTGTTCCCCTGGAAGAGTGCGGGTAACGACCTCACACAATCCCCACTTTCAGTTCTCTGACACAGTGCAGGTGATGCATCTTGAGCAGTACCCTGAGTTCAGCAGGGTGTGTCCTGGTCCCCCAGGCACAGGTGTGGCAGTAGCAAGCCCCAGAGCCATCCCCCAACTTCAGCATTATGCCCCGTGTGCCCCTGGGTAGTGGTAATTGGCTATTAGAATCATGCAGGAATATCCTCCAGGTGGGGGCCTGGAGGCATGCGTAAACCAGACCCCACTCTAGTTGCATTGGGAATAGACGAATTGAGGGTTTCTTTAGAAGAGTAAGTCTGCTTTCCAGAAAAGGCAAGGTCATTGGTCTATTGAGAATGAAGATAATTACTGATAAACAACAAGTATGTGTTGCCCCTTCACCCAGAAACCGAAGCAGGTGTGCAGGCTTTAGGTCAGAGGTGCCTTCTTCTCCCCACCTGACAGCAATTCTCTGCTCTGGCTCCAAGAAACCCGAGGTTTTGAACGTCAGCATCAGAGTCAGCGAGGCAGCTTGTCACAGGACGCCAGTGTTCACAGAAAGCAAAGGTATGTTTGGCAAAATGTCCTATCTATGTCAGGGCTGGAGGTAAAACCTCTCATTATCCCAAAACCTCCTGGGCTTTTCTCTTTTCTCTAGTTGAGCCACAAAGTAAAATTGAAGTAGCTGTCAGCATTCTGGGTTTGGTGCAGGAATTACTTAGTTTCCCTGGAGGTAGAACGTTGCAGGGGATCACAATTTCTCTGTCCATTTACTGCTTACAAATGTATTTTGACCATCTGTTTCCTAGGAACCCTCTTTTATTAGAAAGGGAAGGTGAGATTCACTCTGTGCCTGTTTGTAACATCTAATTTGTTCCTTCATCTAACAGTGTTTATTCAATTGGGCCTAAGATATGATTGAGTGGCCAACATCTAGAGTTAGGTGGCTTTTTTCATCTGATACAGACTTGGATGATGTCATTTGACAAAGGTGATGTTTCATCATTGATTAGTTTATTCATCAGAAGAGTTAAAATTAGGGTGGAGGGAAAATTGAAAATTTTCCAAAGCGGCCTGTTCCTGTTTAAAAGTTGAGCTTGACTTTCTAGTTTTACTAAAAGTATTATCTCGATATTTTGAGGTGCCATATTCTCTCTGTAGTTTCTTTGGTGGTGGAGTCAGAAGGAGAGTCTGGGAATTCTTTTGGATAGTGGCATGCTGGTGGCTTCAAGGGGCTTGGCATCAGGAGCCTTGGGGTGAACTCTGCAACTACTTGTCTGACCCTAGGTGCATCTCCTAGAGGTTTTGTTTCCTCTTATGAAATTGCTGGCAGATAATGTTCTGCTTAAAGGGGAAGCCTCCCATCCTGTTGGTGGGAATGCAAAGTGGTGCAGCCAGTCTGGGAAACAGTGTGGGGGTTCCTCAAAAAGTTAAAAATTGAACAACCCCATGATCCAGCAATTGCTCTCCTAGGTATTTACCCAAAGGATACAAAAATGTGGATTCGAAATGGGTACATGCACCATGATGTTTATAGCAGAAATGTCCACAGTAGCCAAACTATAGAGAGAATCCCAACGTCCATGCACTGATGAATGGGTAAAACAGATGTGGGATACATATATATACACTGGAATATGACCCAGATTCAAAAAGAATGAAAACTTACCATTTGCAAGGATGTGGATGGACCTAGAGTGTATTAAGCTAAGCAAAATCATTGAGGAAAGACAAATATCCTATGCTCTCATGCCTGTGGAATTTCAGAAAGAAAACAGATGAACAGAGTTGAGGAGTGATGAGAGAGGCAAACAAGGAAATAGACTCAACCTTGGAGAACAAACTGAGTGTTGCTGCAGGACAGGGGCATGGGGGGAAGAGTTAAATGGGTGAGGGGTATTAAGGAGGGCACTTGTGATGAGCACCGAGTTCTGTATGCAGGTGAGGAATCACTAAATCCTACCCCTGAAGCGAATATTCCATGGCATGTGAACTAACTGGAATTTAAGTAAGAGGAGAAAGGTAAAAGTGTTCTGCTTCATGAAGAGTGAGGTAAAATTGTAGTGATTTGGGCTGTACTATTCTATAGATGAGAGTTGTAAATCACCCTGTTGTAGGATACACTAGTTTCTTATCACATAAGGAGTCCTCAGAAAGCTGCAATGAAAGATTCAGGTCTCAGAGCATGTTCATGTTCCACTGATATGTTACAGTTTGCACAGGTAGGAAAGAAGGTGGAGAGAAAGGCAACAGAAGGGGAAAGTAGGTGTGAACCTTTCATTAGTTAGCGTTATAGCTTTCTCATGAAAGCCTTGCGCCAGTGTGATTTTGGAAGCAGAGGTAATCCGGGAGCTTTGCAGGAGATGGGGGAGTTCCAGGACTGGGTAAAGCTGACAGGGGTTCCAGAGGAGAGCTGAATGCATTCTGCAGCAGGGTGTGGGCAGGGTGGGCTCCAGGGGTGGCTGTGGGTCTCCTGGGTGAGACTTGTTACAGGTGAGGGCTGTGTGCAAGTTCCTGGCTGAGGACAAGTGAGGCACAGGCGGAGAGCTGGCAGAGAACCTTCTTCTGGGCCACCAGCCTCACCCAACACACACAGCCTCATCTTCTGTCCCTGTCACTCCAATTCAGACTTCTCCGAAGGTGAGTGAGAACACATCAGGAGCATTCTGAACAGAAGGGAAAGCATGTGCATAGCTCTGGGGCAGGAAAATTCCAGCTATGTCCTGGAGTAGCAAGATGGCCCTGTGGCCACAGGAGACAGCTTAGGACATGACCTCAGAGAGGTGACAGAAAGCCATTCCAGGGCTATAACCCCATGAGACCCTGTTTCACTGGGCCATCCTGGCTACAGTGTTGAGAACAGATGACAGAGGGTTGAAGAATGCAAGGCAGGTCAATGACGAAGCTTTTCCAGGAACTCAGGCACTGTGGTCCAGACAGGTGGCCTTGGATGGAGTGGTTAGACCTATTCTGGGTCCATTTTGAAGATGGAGCTCACAGGATTTGCTGATGGGTTAGCTATTAGGAGCAGGAGAACAGAGGAACTGGGGTAACTCCCAGCTGTTGTGGGTTGTCCTGATCGAGGGGAAGGAGAGGGTTTCTCGGGTGGTAGGAGGTAGTCCGTGTTCCACATGCTGAGGAAGGTGCCTTTCCCAGTGGATCTGCTGAGGTTTGTGTCTGGGAGAACCTTTCACATCTCCTCCCTCAGCAATGCTCAAGTACAAGTATCCCCCACTTTTTAAACGTTCACAGTAAGACACTGGGCTTTCTTGAAAGAACTACGTTATTACCCAGCTTCAGTAAGAGGAATAGACTTGAAGAGGATTTCCCTCTTATGAAAAAAGGTGAACAGTGAGAATCGCGTTCAGCATCTGTTTTGGGGAGAAGCACGACAGAGGCGTCGTGCACCCCAACCTGCTCCTTCCGCTGGGAACTGCTCTCCGCATCCAGCCACCAGCACTTTGAATGGTGTCTGTGAGCCTCTGCTGTGCTTTGTCTTCATTTATGCTGGGCCTCCATTAGAAACTTGTGTCCTGAGGCCTAAGAAAAGCCAAAGAGAAGGAATTTTGGAGTCTGAGGACACTATCTAATTGTGCCGTGTAAATTAATGGCCATTCCTTCTTGAACACCATTTCTGCTGTGCAAGGTTTCTCAGAAGCCCTGTACTTTCAAAGAGCAGGGAAACCTATACCCCATGCTGCGGGTTTAGTTTTAGTCTCCATACTGGACGGAACATTTCATGACTGTCGGATTTTCTCACTCAAACATTGAGACTTTGACCACCTTCACCCATTTCTAACACCCCATCCCCGAATCTGGCACCTACCAATCTGCTATCAGTATCTATGCATTCAGTAATTGTTTATTACACGTGGAATGTACATGAGAGCATCTGAGATTGGTCTTTCTGTGTCTGAGTTACTTGGCATAAGGCCCCCAAGGTCTGTTTCCATGTCTGGTTCTTGTGAATAATGCTGCAGTGAACGTGGAAGTGCATCTGTCTTTTTTAGGCAGTATTTTTGTGTTCTCCAAATCAATACTCAGTAGAGCCATTAATGGGTCATGTGGTAGTCGCATTTATTTTTTCGGGAACCTCCATACCGTTTGTCACAGTGGCTGCACCAATTTCCATTCCCATCAACACTGCACAGTGTCTCCTCGTCTGCACACCCTTGACCCCACCTGGTGTCTGTCTCTGGGACAATTGCTGTTCCAACTGTTGTGAGTGGATAGCCGATTGTGGGTTTGACTGATGTTTCCCTGATGATGATGAGTGATGTCTAACAACTTTCTCTGTCTGTTGGCACCTGTGTGCCATCTTTAGAAAGTATCTATTCACATATTCCCCACATTTTTTATGCAATTTTTTTGTTTTGATTTGTATAAGTGTTGTGTGTATTTTGGATATTAGCCTCTTCTCACACATATGATTCGCAGATATTTTTTTTCTTATTGGGTCAGTGGCCTTTTAAGTTTTTGCTGGTTTCTTTTGCCGTGTGGAAGATTTCAGTTTGATGTTGTTCCACTTGTTTATTTTTGCTTTTGTTGCCTTCGCATTTGGTGTCCGATCTGAAGACACTTTGCCAAAACTAATGTCGAGAGACTTAGTACCTGTGTCTTCTTGGAGGTTTATGGATTCAGGTCTTATGTTCAAATCATTCATCCATTAAAAATTTTGTGTGTGGTGTAAGAAAGTGGACCAGTTATATTCTTCTGCATTTAGTGTCCAGTTTGCCTGTTACCGCTCACTGAAGAAACAGTCCTTCCCTCATGGCATATCTTCTGCTGCTGTGTCGTAAGTTAGGATCATCTACGTGTGGGTAAGTTTCTGAGCTTTCTGTTCTGTTCCACTGACCTGGTGTCTGTGTTTCTGCCAGTACCATCCTGTTTTGATGACAACAGCTTTGTAATCTAGCTTGAAATCTAGGAGTGTGTTGACTGCACCTTTCTTTCTCCAGGTTGCTTTGGGTATTTGGGGTCTTTTGTGATTCCATACAAGTTTGAGGACTGTTTTCTATTTGCTCGAATAATGCCGCTGGAATTCAGATAGGGATTTCATCATATCTGTCGATTGCTTTGGGTACGATGGACATGTTCACATAATTAAATCTTCCAGTTAAGGAGCATGGCGTAAGCTTCCATTTGTTTGTGTTGCCTTCCAAATCTTTGACCCATACATCCTGCCCCCCTCGACACACATGTTTTTCATTTATTTTCTGCCATGTGTTGAGTGTACTATGTCTTTCTCATTTTTGGTTACTTTTATTCCTAGATTTTTTTTTGATGCAATTATAAATGGCATTGCTTTTTTAATTTCTCTTTGCAAAAGTGCGTCATCAGTATGCAGAAATGCAAGAAGTTGGGACACCTGGGTGGCCCCATAGGTGAAGCTTCTGCCTTCATCTCAGGTCATGAACTCAGAGTTCTGACATTGAGCCCTGTGTTGGGCTCCCCGTTTAGCGAGGGTCTGCTTCTCCCTCTTTCGGACTCCCCCTGCCCTTGCTTTTTCTCTTCCTCTCAAATAAATAAATAAAATATGAAAAAAAAAGAGAACAGGTCTCTGTATATTGACTTTATATCCTGCAGCTTTCTAGAATTTGTTTATTCTAACAGTTTTTGTGTGTGTGTGTGTGTGTGTAATCTTTCAGGATTTCATGTCATTTGCAAATAGTGACAGTTTTCCTGTATGAATTTCATATCCTTCTATTTTTTTAAAATGATGTTAATCACCCTACAGTACTTCATTTGTTTTTGATGAAGTGTTCCATGATTCATTGTTTGCATATAACACCTAGTGCTCATTATGACACGTGCCCTCCTTCTTTTTAAAAAGAATTTATTTATTTATTCGACAGATAGAGACAGCCAGCGAGAGAGGGAACTCAAGCAGGGGGAGTGGGAGAGGAAGAAGCAGGCTCACAGCGGAGGAGCCTGTTGTGGAGTTCGATCCCCTAATGCCGGGATCACGCCCTGAGCCGAAGGCAGATGCTTAACCGCTGTGCCACCCAGGTGCCCCAACACGTGCCCTCCTTAATACCCATCACCAGGATAACCCATTCCCCTACCCTCCCTTTCTGCAACCTTCAGTTTGTTTCCCAGTGTCAGTAGTCTCTCATGTTTCATTTCCCCTCTCATTACCTCACTTCACTTTTCCCTTCCTTCTTCTAATGTCCTCCATGCTATTCCTTCCATTCCACATAGGAGCGAAACCATATGATAATTGTCTTTCTCTGCTTGCTTTAATTTCACTTAGCATAATCCCCTCCTGGTCCATGCACGTTTGTGCAAGTGGTGGGTATTCATCCTTCTGACGACTGAGTAATAGTCCATTGTATAGATGAACCACATCTTCTTTGTCCATTCATCTGCTGAAGGACATCTTGGCTCCTTCCACAGTTTGGCTATTATGGACATTGCAGCTATGAACATTGGGATACAGGTGCCGCTTCTTTTCATTACTCTGTGTCTATGGGGTAAATACCCAGTAGTGCAATTGGTGGGTCGTAGGATATCTCTGTGGTTAACGTCGTGAGGAACATCCATATTGTTTTCAAAAGTGGCTGTACCAGCTTGAATTCTCACGAGTAGTGTAAGAGGGCTCCCCTTTCTCCACATCCTCTCTGACATTTTTTTATTTCTGTCTTGTTAATTTTTTTTCAAGATTTTATTTATTTATTCCACAGAGATAGAGACAGCCAGCGAGAGAGGGAACACAAGCAGGGGGAGTGGGAGAGGAAGAAGCAGCATCATAACGGAGGAGCCTGATGTGGGGCTCGATCCCATAATGCCAGGATCATTCCCTGAGCCGAAGTCAGACGCTTAACCGCTGTGCCACCCAGGTGCCCCCTGCCTGGTTAATTTTAACCATTCTATCTGGTGTAAGGTGGTATCTCATTGTCGTTTTGATTTGTATTTGCCTGATGGCAAGTGATGTGGAGTATTTTTTCATGTGTCTGTTGGCCATTTGTATGTCTTCTCTGGAGAAGTATCTCTTTGTGCCTTCTGCCCATTTTTTGGGTGTCGAGTTTGAGGAGTTCTTTATAGATCTTGGAAACCAGCCCTTTATCTGTAATATCATTTGCAGATATCTTCTTCGATTCCATAGGTTGCCTTTTTGTTTTTTGATCATTTGCTTTGCCAAGCAGAAGCTTTTTATCCTGATGAAGTGCCAATAGTTCATTTTTGCTTTTATTTCCTTTGCCTTTAGAGACATGGCTTGCAAGAAGTTGTTGTGTCCAAGGTTGAAGAGTTCTTTTGATTTGGATATGATACAGGAATCCATTATCTTTCTTTCCTGATTGTATTCGATTCCTCTGTCTTTCTTGGTGAGTCTAGCTAAGTTTGTCAGTTTTATTTATCTTTCCAAAAAAGGCACCTTTCAATTTCATTGTTTTTGTTGTTTTTTTTTTTTTTTTTGGTCTTTTTAGTCTCTGTTGGATTTATTTATGCATTCCTTTTTGTTATTTCCTTATTTCTACTAATTTGGGGCTTTGTTTGTTGTTTTTTTTTTCTACTTCTTTACCACATAAATCAGGTTGTTTATTGGAGACCATTCTCATGGAATGAAGAAGACTTGAATTGCTATGAATGTCCCCCATAAAGCTACTTCTGCTGCATCCCATAAGTTTTTGTAGGTTGTCTTTTTCATCAGTGTCAAGGTACTTCTAAAATTTTTTTGATTTCTTCTTTGACTGTTTGTTGTTCAGTAGCATGTTGTTAAATCTCCACATATTTTTTTAAGATTATTTAAGTATCTGACAGAGAGTGAGACAGCGAGAGAGTGAACACAAGCAAGGGGGTGGGAGAGGGAAAAGTGGGCTTCCCACTGAGCAAGGAGCCTGATATGGGGCTAGATCCCAGGATCCTGGGATCAAGACCAGAGCTGAAAGCAGATCCTTAACGATTGAGCCACCCAGGCCCCCCAATCTCCACCTATTTTTGACTGTCCCATTTTTTTCTTGAGACTGATTTCTAGTTTCATATCATTGTGGTTGGACAAGATTTGAAGCAGAAGGTGAAAAGAGCATTCAGATGAAAGGTTTGTTTCCTGGAGGGTTTTCTGAGGGCAGACCATGAGTTCAGTGGGGATGGAGGAAGGTTTTGTGAGACAGGGGGTGGGGTTAACCCTTGTTAGAATTACTGACTACTACCATAAAAGCTGTGTGCTACCGTTCACACCATAGTCCTGATGGACTTGTACTTCATTAGAAATATTTTCTAGGAGGTGTAGGCATAGCCTTCACTTAAAGAAAGGTGCTATGTGGGTTCATGGCATGACCCCAGGTCAGCAACCAGGATGTATGGTATTGTGGGGGATCATAACCAGGCTTTCTGTAGTAAGTGACAGAAATAGGGTATGGTGAGCTCCATGACCATAGGTGAGGTCCCGAGTGATCCACTGGGTGTTGGTTTCTGTGGATCTGTCTCATCAGGTCCTGTGGAATTCAGGGACACCCTCCTGTCTGTGGATTTGTATGGAGACAGGTAGACATCAGTGTCTTGCCAGGCACAAGGGTCGCACTGGACCAACACCAGAGGTGCAGCGTGTGCGGGAGCCACTGCTTGCTTTCCACGAAAGCTGACCATTGTCTGTGAACGTGATTCCTAGCAGCTGCAAGGGGAGAGGAGGACGGGGGTGGCGCACACTTCCTAGAGTTGTGGTCAGGACTAGTCTGGAGCCCACCGACGTCAGCCACACCTGGCACAGAAGACACCCATTCAGTGAAGCTGTGGGCGCTGCTCCCATGATACTTTCGGGACGGCTCCATGCTGCCACCTCCTGCTTTTCATCATCATCTTCAAGGTCCTGTGCCTCTGCTCTTACCCATGGCCTCCGGGGTATTGTCCGTCCTCCATCTGGCCCTCGTCCCTGGTGCCCTGTGCAGTCCAATGCCAGGGTAGCCTTCTCGAGACAAACATCTGGCCCTGATGGAACACTTCCATGGATCTCTTTTGATGTGAGGATGATGCCCTGCCCTGGAAGGGGGCTGCAGGTCCCCAATCAGGAGAGCCATGTCTCCCTTTTCAGCATGGCCTCCCCTCCCCTCAGTCTTCTTCAGGGAAGCTCTCCCCACTTCCTGAGATGACAGCTCTGAACTTAAAAATGAATGTTATTTTACATATCTCTATGCTTTAGTTCATCCATGGCAAGTCTTTCAACCCCGTTAGTGGGTTTTTTTAGCAGTTCTGAAGGGCTGTTTGCTCAAAGAGGGGGTGACCAGGGTGGGGCAGCTTTCCCTCTCATCTCCCTCAGCATGTCTCTGAGCCCTGGGGGACAGCTGTCCCACTGAGGATTGAGGGACGCGAGCCAGCCCATCCTGAGCCCAGGCTGTGTCAGCTGTGTAGACGGATGCGTGTCGGAGCGGTGGGCAGCTGGCATGGGCCAGGAGCAGGCAGTGTCTCCTTCTCATTCCATCCCTCCCTTCCTCCCAGAGGTAGCTCAGAGCAGCCTTCAACCGCTGCATCTCCAGATCCCTTGACCTGTGCCTCCTGTGTTCAGCTGGTGACCTTGGAGTTTCGCATGAATTCTCCCACCTGTACCCTCTCCCATAGCAGTTCCTGGATCAGGGGAGGGGTCGGACCCTTGTCTGTTTTTGGTCTTCTTCCTGTCCCGCACCAAGCCCACCCACCTTTGCATCTTCCATGTAAGTGCTTGGAAGCAAGCCCATCCACAGGGAACCTATTAGCCAAATGGATCCAGGCAATGAACACTGAAGTAGAGATCCAGGATCCATAATAAACCTGCTCTGAAACCTGTCCCAAAGTCTGTGACTCTCTCACACTGAAACAGAAACAATAGTAGCTTTCTGGACTGTGATGTGACATGTGTCTCTACTTCCAATCTTGAATGCATAGGTGCTGAGCCTTGACAGAAAAGGACCATGGCTCCCGTGGGCTGGAATCCACGGTAAGAACTCAGTGAAATATGAATTTGAGGCATGGAGTGAATAATTACTGTAGAGTGAATCCTCCCAAGTAGGGCTTATGCACAGTGCACAGGAAAAGCTTTTTCAAAGAGGTTCCTGAAAGAAAAATCTTTTTTAAAATTTATTTTAATCCCAGTAGAGCTAACATACAGTGTTACATTCATTTCAGGTGTACAAGAGAGTGATTTAGTAATTCTATATATTACTCAGTGGTCATCAAGAAAAGCGTCCTCTTAATCCCCTTCATCTATTTCACTCATCCCTCTATCCACCTCCTCTCTGGTAACCATCCGTTTGTTCTCTATTGTTAAGAGTATGTATTTTGGTGCGTCTCCTTTTTCTCTTTTAGTTACTTATTTTGTTTGTTTTGTAAATTCCCCATTAGAATGACATCGTATGGGATTTGTCTTTCTCTGACTGACTGATTTTAGTTAGGATAATACTCTCTAGCTCCATCCATGTGTCTGCAAATAGCAAGGTTTCATTCTTTTTCAAGCCGAGTAATACTCCATTGTGTGTGTGTGTGTGTGTGTGTGTGTGTGTGTGTGTGTGAATACACACACCTATCATCGCATTTGTCAATTTTTCTACAGACACTTGGGTTGCTTCCATATGGTGATATTGTAAATAATGGTGCAAGAAACATAGGGGTGCACGTATCCTTTTATGTTACTGTTTTCCTATTCTTTGGGTAAATACGAGTAGTGTGATTGTTGGATCATAGGGTAGTTCTATATTTAATTTTTTGAGGAACCTTCATACTGTTTTCCACGGTGGCCAACACAGTTTGCATTCCCACCCACAGTTCGCTAGGATTCCCCTTTATCCACATCCTCCCAACACCTGCTCTTTGTTGTGCTTTTGATGTTAGCCATTCTGACAGGTTTGAGGTATTACCTCATTGTCCTTTGGATTTACATTTTCCTGATGATGGGTGATGGTGAACATCTTTTCACGGGACTGTTGGCCATTTGTATTTCTTCTTTGGAGAAATGTCTGTCCATGTCTTCTGCCTATTTTTTAACTGGAGTATTTGTTTTTTGGGGGGTCGAGTAGTATCAGTTGTATATGTTTTGGACACTATCCCTTTATTGCATATGATCTTTGCAAATATCTTCTCCCTTTGAGTAAGTTGTCTTATTATTTTTACGTTTTCATTGTTCTTCTGCCATGTGGAAACTTTTTATTTTGCTGTATTCCCAATAGTTTATTTTTGCTTTCATTTCCTTTGCCTCAGGACACAGTCTAGAAAAACGTTGGTATGGTCCATGTCAAGAAGTTACTGTCTTCCCTCCTGTAGGATTTTTATGGATTCAGGTCTCATATTGAGGTCTTGAAACTGTTTTCTGTTTGTCTGTATTGTGTAAGAAAGCAGTCTAATTTCATTCTTTTGTGCATAGCTGTCTAGTTTTCCCAACACCATTTGCTGTAGAGACTGTCCATTTCCCTTTTGATATCGTTGCTTGCTTTGTGGAAGATTCACGAACCACATAATTGTGGGTTTCTGTCTGAACTTGTATCCTGTTCCTTTGGTCGCTGTGTCTATTTTTGTGCCGTACTGTCTTGTTAGGATGACTGCAGCTTTGTAGTATAACCTGAAATCTGAAATTGTGAGTCCTCCAGCTTTGTTTTTCTTTTCCACATTGCACTGGCTGTTTGGAATCTTTAGTGGTTCCATACAAATGTGTAGGATTGTTTATTCGAGGTCTTTTGTTCTTTAATTTAAATTCAATTAGCCAACTTACAGTACATCATTCGTTTCAGATGTAGTCTTCAATAAATTTTCAGTCATGTGTAACACCCAGTGCTCATTGTATCGTGTGACCTCCTTAATGCTACTCACCCAGTTACCCCCCCAACTTCTCCTCCAACAATCATCAGTTTCTTGTGATAGTTAAGCGTCCATTATGGGTTTTCTCCCTCTCTGATGACTTCCCATTCTATTTTCCCTTCCTTGTCCTATGGTCTTCTTCCTTGTTTCTGATATTCCACATAGGAGTGAAAGCATATGATCATTGTCTTTCTTTCATTGGCTTATTCCACTCAGCATAATACCCTCCAGCTCCACCCAGGTAGGTGTGATGGTAAGTACTCATCCTTTCTGATGGCTGAGTAATATTCCATTATATATATGATCCACATCTTCTTTATCCATTCATCTATCCATGGTCATCTGCACTTCTTCCACAGCTTGTCTATTATGGTTATTGCTGCTATGAACACTGGGGTGCATGTGTCCCGTCTTCACTACCTCTGTCTCTTTGGGGGTAAATAGCCAGTAGTGCAATTGCTGGGACATAGGGTAACTTTATTTATAACTTCTTGAGGAAACTCCGTACCATTTTCAAGAGTGGCTGTACCGGACTGCATTCGTACAGGGGTGTAAGAGGGTTCCTGTTTCACCACATCCTCTCCAACATGTATAGTTTCATGTCTTCTTATTTTTAGATATTCAGCCTCGTGTGATATGGCATGTATAGGGGTTTAGATTTGCATTTCCCTAAAGCCAAGTGATATGAAGCATTTATGCATGTATCTTTTGGTCACCAGTACGTTGTCATCAGTGAAGTGACTTCCCATTTTAATCCATCTCAAGACCTAAAGCTGGGTAAGGCACTGAAGCTGGATGGTGCCATCGGTTGGAAGTGTGGAGAATTTCAAAAGATCTCTGTGGAGAGCAAGTTTAAAGGTCATTGTGAAGCTACTAATTGGATCCGGGGAGATCTCTGAAAGTGGGGGTTGCCTGGGATGGGCTGAAGGGGGCCCTCCTATTTTCCTATGAATTCTTGCTGCAGCCCCAAATGGACAGTTTCCTGCTGTGGGGCAGGCTGAGTCCTCTAGTCGTGCTGTGGTGAGCCCAATGCCTGGTGCCTTGGAGGCAGGCAAACGGGGAGGGACCCTCAGCAGAAGACCCAGGGTTAGGTTAGGCCTCAAGAGACAGCAGATCTGAACTGCCCAGTGCTCAGAGAACTCTCATGCCGAGTGAGATGAGGGCACAAGGGCGGGTGAGTGTGAGCCTTGGGGTTTCATCTGGAAGGGCCCACAAAGGTCGGGGTTCACCAGAAGGGGCTCTCAGGGGGTGCCCCAAATCTCTTGCCCTGAATGCTCTGTTGTGTCCCAAAATGGTACAGTTTACTGTGGGTTGCAGGCTGAGTCCTGCGGTGGGGCTTTGGTGTCCCCATCCCCTGGAGTTGGTTGCCAGGACCCTGGGGAGGGGCCCCTCTCTGCCCAACCTAGGGTAAGGGTTAGGGTCCCGGAGCCCAGCAGGGACAATCTGCAGGCTGTTAGGCGAGCTCTGTGGAGGGCTGAGAGGAGGCCATGGGGGAGGGTGAGCATGGGCCTCAGGGTTGGGGCATGGGGGGCTGCCAAAGGATGGGGATGGGCTCTGGGGGCCTCCCCAAGTTCTCGTGCCCTGTAGGCTCCTTAGAGCCCCAAGGGGCAATGTTTCCTGTCGGGTGGCAAGCTGAGTCCTGCAGTGGGGCACAGGTATCCCAATTCCCCGGGGCTGCGGTGTAAGGCTCCTGGGGAGGCCCCCATACCCACGGCCAACCTAGGGCTAGGGTTAGGCCCAGGAGCCCCGCAGGCCCGATTTGCTGGCTGTATGGCGAGCTACACGGACTGAGGTGAGGGTGTGGGGAGGGTGAGCATGGGCCTCAGGGTTCCGGTGCGGGAGGCCGCCGAAGTTCGCTGGTGGCTCAGGAGGGCCCTCCTGGTTCTCCCGCCCTGAATGCTCTATGGCCTCCCAAGGGGCACGGTTTCCTGCGGGGTGGCAGACTGAGTGCTGCTGTGGGGCTCAGGTGTCCCAAATGCCCGCAGCTGCGGCTCCAGGCTCCTGGGGAGGGGCCCCTCCACAGATGAATGAGGGTTAGGGTTGGCGCCCAGGAACCCCGCAGGCCAGATCTGCCCACTATGTGGCGAGCTCCGCCATGGGCTGAGGTGACGGTGTGGGGTGGGGTGAGCATGGGCTTCAAGGTTGGGTTTAGGGATTGCCGATGTTCGCTGGGGGCTCTGGGGGCCCTCCTGGTTCTCCCGCCCTGAATGCTCTACAGCCTCCCAAGGGGCACGGTTTCCTGCGGGCTGGCAGGCTTTGTCCTGCAGTGGGGCTCAGGTGTCCCCAGTCCCTGGGGCTGCGGCACCGGGCCCCAGGGGAGGGGCCCTACCCAGCTGACCTAGGGTCAGTTCTAGGCCCCAGGAACCCGGCAGGCCTGAGCTGCTGGCTCTGCGACGAGCTCGGTGGCAAGCTGAAGGGAAGGTGTGGGGCGGGATGAGCGTGGGCCTCAGGGTTGGGGTGTATGGGGCCGCCGAGGATCGCTGGGGGCTCAGGGGGGCCCTACCAGTTTTCCTGCACGGGATGCTCTGTGGCGCCCCAAGGGGCATGGTTTCCTGAGGGGTGGCAGGCTGAGTCCCATGGTGGGGCTCAGGTTTACTAATCCCCGGGGTTAGGGTACGGTTTAGGGTATGGGTTAAGGTTAGGGTATGGGTTACGGTTAGGGTATGATTGAGGGTAAGGGTTAGGGTTAGGGTAAGGAGAGGGTACGGGTTAGGGTTGGGTTTAGGGGTTACAGTTTAGAGGTTACGAGTTAGGGTACAGATTAGGGTTTAGGGTAAGGGTTAGGGTTTAGGGTTAGGGTTAGGGTTGGAGTACGGGTTAGGTTTAGAATACGTGTTAGGGTTAGGGTATGGGTTAGGGTACACATTAGGGTACAGTTTAGGGTACGGGTTAGGGTACAGTTTAGGGTAAGTGTTGGTGTACGGATTTGGGTACGGCTTAGGGTACGGGTTAGGGTTAGGGTTAGGGTACGGGTTAAGGTACAGATTAGAGTATGTGTTAGGGTTACGTTTAGGGTTAGGGTACAGGTTAGGGTAGGATTAGGGTTAGGTTTAGGGTTAGGTTATGATTTAGGGGTAGGGTTAGGGGTATGGTAAGGCCGGGTAGGGTTAGGGTTTAGGGTTAGGGTTTGGGGTTTGGAGTTAGTGGTTAAGGTTAGGGTTTAGAGTTTAAGGTTTCGTGATTAGGGTTAGGGGTTAGGGTTTAGGGTTTAGTGTTAATGTTAGGGTTTAGGGTTTAAGGATTAGGGTTTATTGTTAGGTTTAGAGTAGGGTTATGGTTAGGGTAAGGGTTAGAAGTTAGAGTTAGGGTTAGGTTTAGGGGTTAAGGTTTAGGGTTTAAGGTTAGGGGTTAGGGTTTAGGGTTAGGGTTAGACCCAGTAGGCCAGCAGGACCCATGTGCCAGTTGTGCGGGGAGTGGAGGAGTGGGATGAGGTGAGTGCGCTGGCGAGCAGGAGTATGGTATCTAGCGTTTTGGCGCAGGGGGCCTTTGAAAGTCGCTAGAGGCTCGGAGGGCCCTGTCCGTTCTCCCGCCCTGAATGAGCGGCGGCGCCCCTAGCGCCTGGGTGGTGGCAGGTTGGCAGTGTGAGTCTGGCTTTGCGGTTTGGGGGTCCCCAATGCCATGCATTGCAGCGCAAGGCCCCTTGGGAGGGGCCCCTCTGGGGCCATCCTAGGGTTACTGTTAGCACCCAGGATTCCAGTAGACATTATCTGCCAGCTGTGCGGTAGCGGAGGGCCAGGCCGAGGTGAGGGCGCCGGCGAACTGAAGCATGGGCCCAAGCATTTTGTCACGGGGGGCCTTGGAAGGTCGCTGGGGTCTCGAGGGCCCTGCCTGTTCTCCCACCCTGAATGAACAGTAATGCCCCAGCGTGCCCGGTGTCAGCGGGGCGGCACGGAGAGTATGGTGCTGGGGCTCGGGGGTCCCCAAACCCTGGCGTTGCTGTGCCAGGCCCCTTGGGAGGTTCCCCTTGGGGGCCAACCTAAGGTTAGGGTTAGCCCCCAGGAGGCTGGCAGACCTGATCAGCTGGCTGTGCGTTGAGCAGAGGGGCGGGTCGAAGTGAGGGCGCTGCTTAGCGGGAGCATGGGCCCAAGCATTTTGGAACATGGGCCCTTAGAAGTTCACCAGGACTCAGAGGGCCCTGCCCATTCTCCCGCCCTGAATGACCAGTGGCGCCCCTAGTGGCCTGGGTGCCAGCGGGGCAGCAGGGTGAGTCCAGCGCTGGGGCTTAGGGGTCATCAATCCCCGGTGTTGCGGCGACAGGCCCCTTGGGAGGGGCCCCTTGGGGGCCAACCTAGGGTTAGGTTTAGCCCCCAGTAGCCCGGCAGGCCCAATCCACCTGCTGAGTGGCGAGCAGTGGGGCGGGCCGAGGTGAGTGCGCTGGCGAGCGGGAGCGTGGTCCCAAGCGTTTTGGAGCAGGGGGCCTTCGAAAGTCACTGGGGGCTCGGAGGGCCCTGCTCGTTCCCTCACCTGGATGACCGGCGGCGCCCCTAGCGGCCCGGGTGATGGCGGGGCGGCAGGGTGAGTCCAGTGCTGAGGCTCGGGCTTCCCTATACCCGACGTTGCAGTGCGAGGCCCCTTGGGAAGGGCCCCTCTGGGGCCAAGGTAGGGTTAGAGTTAGCCCTCAGGAGGCCGTCAGGCTCAATCCACCATCTTGAGGTGAATGGAGTCGCGGTCCGAGGTGAGGCCGCTGGCAAGCGGAGCGTGGGCCCCAGCGTTTTGGTGCTGGGGCCTTCAAAGTTCACCGAGGCTCAGAGGGCCCTGCCCGTTCTCCCGCCCAAAACGATCTGTGGCGCCCTAGCACCACTGGTGTCAGCGGGGCAGCAGGGTGAGTCCGGCATTACGACTCGAGGGTCCCCAATCCCCGGCGTTGTGGCGGCAGGCCCCTTCAGAGGGGCCCCTCTGGGGCCAACCTAGGATTAGAGTTAGCCCCCAGGAGGCCGGCAGGCCTGATCTGCCAGCTGTGCAGAGGGCGGAGGGGCAGGCTGAGGTGAAGGCGCTGGCGAGCTCCAGCGTGGGCCCCAGCATTTTGGCGCGGATGGCCTTCAAAATTCACCGGAGTCTCGAGGGCCCTGCCCATTCTCCCACCCTGAAGGACCAGTGATGCCCCAGAGAGCCTGATGTCGACAGGACGGCAGGGTGAGTCCAGCGCTGCGGCTCGGCTGTCCCCAATCCCCAGCTTTGGTCACAAGTCCCCTTGGGAGGGGCCCCTCTGGGCCAACCTAGGGTTAGGGTTAGCCCCCAGGAGGCCGGCAGGCCCGATATGCCAGCTAGACTGTGAGAGGAGGGGCGGGCCAAAGTAAAGGTGCTGGCGAGCAGGAGCCTGGGCACCAGCGTTTTGACTTGGGGCTTTCAAAGGTCGCCGGGGTCTCGAGGGCCCTGCCTGTTCTCCCACCCTGCATGAACGGCGGTGCCCCTAGCGGCCCGGGTGGTGAGGGGTGGCAGGGTGAGTCAGGCCCTGAGGCTCAGGTATCTCCAATCCCCAGCGATGCGGCACCAGGCCCCTTGGGAGGGGCCCCTCGGATGACAACTTAGGGTTAGGTTTAGCCCCTAGGAACTCGGCAGTTCCTATTCGCCAGCTGTGTGGAGAGTGGAGTGGCGGACCTAGGTGAGGGTGCTGGTGTTTGGGAGCGTGGGCCCAGGCATTTTGGCGCGGGGGGGATTCAAAGGACACCGTGTATCGGAGGGCCCTGCCCGTTCTCCCGCCCTGAATGAACGGCAGCACCCCAAGCCCCTGGGTGGCGGCTGGGTGGCAGGGTGAGTCAGGTGCTGAGGCTCAGGGTCCCCAATCCCCTGTGTTGCAGCGCCAGGCCCCTTGGGAGGGGCCCCTCAAGGGTCGATCTAGGGTTACGGTTAGCCCCCCGGATGCCAGTGGACCCGATCAGCGTCTGTGCGGAACGCAGCAGGGTGGGCCGAGGTGAGGGCGCTGGCGAGCCTGAGCATGAGCCCAAGCGTTTTAGCGTGGGGGGCTTTCGAAGGTCAGTGGGGGCTCGGAGGGACCTGCCCGTTCTCCCGCTCTGAATGACCAGTGGGGTCCCTAGTGGCTCAGGTGGCTGAAGGGCAGCAGGGTGAGTCTGGCACTTGGGCTCGGTTGCCCCATCCCCGGCGTTGGGGCGCCAGGCCACTTGAGAAGGGCCCCTCAGGGGCCGACCTACAGTTAGGGTTAGCCCCCAGGAGGCCGGCAGGCCCTATACACCGCCTGTGCGTGGAGCGGAGAGTTGGGCCGAGGTGAGGGTGCTGGTGAACATGAGCCTGGGCACAAGCATGTTGGTTCTGGGAGCCATTGAAGGTGGGTGGGGGTTCGGAGGCCCCTGCCAGTTCTCCCGCCGAGAATGAATGGCGGCGCCCCTAGCGGCCCGTGTGGGGCGGGATTGCAGGGTGCACCCGGCGCTGGGGCTTGGGGGTCGCCAATCCCTGGCGTTGCACCGCAAGGCTCCTTAGGAAGGGACCCTCAGGGGCCGTCCTAGGGTTAGGGTTAGCGCCCAGGAGGCCGGCAGGCCCGAGTCGCTGACTGTGCGAGTAGCGGAGGTGTGGGCTGAGTTGAGGGGGATGCAGAGCGGGAGCGTGGGCCCCAGCGTTTTGGCGCCCTGGGCCTTCGAATGTGCCATGTCTCGGAGGGCCCTGCCCATTCTCCTGCTCTGAATAACCAGTGACACCCCTAGCGGCTCTGTTGGCAGTGGGGTGGCAGGGTGAATCCCACGCTGTGGCTCGGGGATCCCCAATCCCCGGTGTTGCGGTGCCAGGCCCCTTGGGAGGGGCTCCTCCTGGGCCGACTTAGGGTTAGAGTTAGCCCCCATGAGGATGGCAGGCCTGATCCTCTGGCTGGGCGGCGAGAGGTGGGTGGGCCGAGCTAAAGGCGCTGGGGAGCGGGATTGTGGGCCCCTGCATTTTGGCGCTGGAGGCTTCAAATGTCCCGGTTTCTCCAGGGCTCTGTCCATTCTCCCGCCCTGAATGACCGGCGGCGCCCCTCGCGGCCCGGGAGGCAGCGTTGTGGGAGGGTGAGTCTGGCTCTGGGGCTTGGGGTCCCAGATCCCCGGTGTAGTGGCACCAGGACCCTTGGGAGGAGCCCCTGGGGCACCGACCTAGGGTTAGGGTTAGCCCCAAGGAGACCTTCAGGCCCAATCCGCACACTGTGCGGCGAGCGGAGGCGCAGGCCGAGGTGAGGGCGCTGGGGAGGGGGAGCGTGGGCACCAGTGTTTTGGCACGGGGAGCCTTTGAATGTCACTGGTGGCTCAGAAAGCCCTGCCCTTCTCTCGCCCTCTATGACCTGCGGCGCCCCTAGCGGCCTGGGTGGGGACAGTGCGGCAGGGTGAGTCTGGCTCTGGGGCTCTGAGTCACCAATCCCCAGCATTGCAGAGCCAGGCCTCTGGGGATGTCCCCACAGGGCCAACCTAGGGTTTTGGTTAGCTGCCAGAAGCCCAGCAGGCCCTATCCACCAGCTCTGAAGCAAGCAGAGGGGCGGGACGAGGCGAGGGCGCTGGTGAGCAGGATCCTGGGAGCCAATGTTTTTGCGCAGGGAGCCTTCAAAGGTCAGTGTGGGCTCGGAGGGCCCTGCCCGATCTGCCCTGATTGACCGGCGGGGCCTCTAGCGGCTCCAGTGGTTGAAGGGCAGCAGGGTGAGTCCGGCACATGGGCTCAGGATCCCCATCCCCAGCGTTGTGATGCCAGGCCCCTTGGGTAGAGCCCCTCGGGGGCCGACCTATGGTTAGTGTTAGCCTCAAGGAGCCCCACAGGCCCGATACACCACCTGTGCGTCGAGCAGAGAATTGAGGCGAGGTGAGGGTGGTGGTGAACATGAGCCTGGGTCCAAGCTTTTTGGTTCGGTGCGCCTTCGAATGTCGGCAGGGGTTCGGAGGGTCCTCCAGTTCTCCCACCCTGAATGAATGGCGGCGCCCCTAGCAGTATGTGTGGGGCGGGCGGCAGCATGCATCTGGCGCTGGGGCTTGGGGGTCCCCAATCCCTGGTGTTGCGTCGCCAGGCCCCTTAGGAAGGGACCTTCAAGGGCTGTCCTAGGGTTAGGGTTAGCGCCCAGGAGGCCGGCAGGCCCGAGTCGCTGGCTCTGCGAAGAGCGGAGGTGCGGGCCAAGTTGAGGGTGATGCAGAGTGGGAGCGTGGTCCCCAGCGTTTTTGCACCCTGGGCTTTTGAATGTTGCCATGTCTCAGAGGGCCCTGCCCATTCTCCTGCCCTGAATAACCAGCGGCGCGCTTTGCGGCTCCGTTGGAGGTGGGGCGGCAGCGTGAGTTCCGCACTGCAGCTCAGGGATCCCCAATCCCCAGCATTGAGGGGCCAGGCCCCTTGGGAGGGGCTCCTCATGGGCGGACCTAGGGTTAGAGTTAGCACCCAGGAGGCCGGCAGGCCCAATCCTCTGGCTGGACGGCGAGAGGTGCATGGGCCGAGGTAAAGGCTCTGGCGAGCAGGAGCGTGGGCCCCTGCATTTTGGCGCAGGAGGCTTCAAATGTCGATGGTTTCTCCAGGGCCCTGTCCGTTCTCCCACCCTGAATGAGCGGCGGCGCCCCTAGCGGCCTGGGTGGGAACAGTGCGGCAGGGTGAGTCTGGCTCTGGGGCTCTGAGTCACCAATCCCCAGCGTTGCAGAGCTAGGCCCCTTGGGTTGTGCCCCACGGGGCCGACCTAGGATTTCAGTTAGCCCCCAGGATCCTGGCAGGCACTATCCACTGGCTCTGCAGCAAGCGGAGGGGCGGGCTGAGGTGAGGGCGCTGGCGAGCAGGAGGATGGGAACCAATGTTTTTGCAGGGGGGGGGGGCTTCGAAGGTCAGCGGGGGCTCCGAGGGCCCTGCCCATTCTCCCGCCCTGATTGACCAGTGGTCTCTAGCAGCTCAGGTGGCTGAAGGGCAGCAGGGTGAGTCTGGCACTTGGACTCGGGGTCCCCATCCCCAGCGTTGTGATGCCAGGCCCCTGGGAAGTGCCCCTCGGGGGCGGAACTATGGTTAGGGTTAGCCCCCAGGAGGCCGGCAGGCCCGATACACCACCTGGGCGTTGAGCGGAGAGTTGGGCTGAGGTGAGGGTTCTGGTGAATATGAGCCTGGGCCCAAGCATTTTGGTTCGGGGTGCCTTCGAAAGTTGGCGGGGATTCGGAGGGCCCTGTCCATCCTCCCATGGTGAATGAATGGCGGCGCCCCTAGCGGCCTGGGTGGGGAGGGGCGGCAGGGTGCATCAGGCACTGGGGCTTGGGGGTCCCCAATCCCCGGCGTTGTGGCACCAGGCCCCTTGGGAGGGGCCCTTCGGGGCCCAACCTAGGGTTAGGTTTAGCCCCTAGGAGGCCAGCAGGCCCTATTCGCCAGCTGTGTGAAGAGAGGAGTGGCAGACCTACGTGAGGGCGCTGGTGAGTGGGAGGGTGGGCCTGGGCGTTTTGGCGCAGGAGGCCTTCGAAGTTCACCGTGTCTCCGAGGGCCCTGCCCGTTCTCCCGCCCTGAATGAACGGCAGCGCCCCAAGCCTCCGAGTGGCGGCTGGGCGGCAGGTGAGTCAGGTGCTGGCGCTCGGGGTCCCCAATCCCCGGCGTTGTGGCGCGAGGCCCCTTGGGAGGGCCCCCTCAGGTGCTGACCTAGGGTTAGGGTTACCCCCAGGAGGCCAGGAGACCCAATCTCCCGGCTGTGCGGTGAGCGGAGGGGCGGGTTGAGATGAGGGTATTGGAGAGCGGGAAAGTGGGCCCAAAGTTTTGGAGCGAGGGGCCATCGAAGGTCACCAGGGGCTCAGAGGGTCCTGCCTGTTCTCCCGCCCTGAATGACCGGGGGTGCCCCTTGTGGCCCAGGCGGCGGTGGGGGGCATGGTGAGTCCGGCGCTGGGGCTCAGGAGTCCCCAATCCCCGTCGTTGAGGCTCCAGGCACCTTGGGAGGGGCCACTAGGGGGCTGACCTAGGGTTTGGGTTAGCCCCCAGAAGGCCCGCAGGCCCAATCAGCCAGCTGTGCGGCGAGCGGGGGGGAGGGCCGAGGTAAGGGCGCTGGCCAGCGGGAGCGTGGGCCCAAGCGTTTTGGTCGGGGGGCCTTCGAAAGTCGCCGGTGACTTGGAGGGCCCTTGCCATTCTCCCTCCCTGAATGAAAGCGGCGCCCCTAGCGGCCCAGGTGGCAGTAGGGCAGGAGGGTGAGTTGGGCGCTGGGGCTCGGGAGTCCCCAATCCCCGGTGTTGCGGCAATAGGAACCTGGGATGGGCCCCTCGGGGGCCCACCAACGGTTAGGGTAACACCCAGGAGGCTGGCAGTCCAGATCCACCGGCTGTGCAGCGAGCGGAGGGGTAGACCGAGGTGAGGGTGCAGGCGAGCGGGAGCATGGGCCCAAGCGCTTTGGCACGGGGGGGCCTTCGAAGGTCGCCAGGGGCTCAGAGGGATCTGCCCATTCTCCCTCCCTGAATGACCGACGGTGCTCCTAGGGGCCCGGGTGGTGGCGGGGCAACATAGTGAGTCTGGCACTGGGGCTCGAGGGTCCCCAATCCCAGGCATTGCGGTGCCAGGCCCCTTCAGAGGGGCCCCTCAGGGGCCAACCTAGGGTTATGTGTAGCCCCAGGAGGAGGGCAGTCCTCATCCCCCAGCTCTGCAGGGAGTGGAGGAGTGGGCCAAGGTGAGGGTGCTGAGGATGGGGAGCATAGGCTCAAGCGTTTTGGATGTGGGGGCCTTCGAAGGTCGCCGTGGGCTCGGAGGGCCCTGCCATTCTCCTGCACTGAATGACCAGGGACACCCTAGCGGCCCGGGTGGTGGTGGGGCAGCACGGTGAGTCCGGCGCTGGGGCTCGGCAGTCCCTGATACCCAGCGCTGCGGCGCCAGGCCCCTTGGGACGGGCCCCTCGGGGACTGACCTAGGGTTAGGGTTAGCCCCCAGGAGACTGGCATGCTCGTTCCGCCCATGTGCAGTGAATGGAGGTGTGGGTCGAGGTGAGGTAGCTGGTTATCGGGAGCGTAGGCCATAGCATTTGGCTTTGGCTCGGGGTGCCTTCGAAGATTGCAGGTGGCTCAGAGGGTCCTGCCCATTCTGTCGCCCTGAAGGACTGGCGACGCCCCTAGCACCCCAGGTGGCGGCGGGGTGGCAGGGTGCGTCTGGCGCTGGGACTTGGGGGTCCCCAATCAATGGCATGCAGCGCCAGGCCACTTGGGAGGGGCCCCTCGGGGGCGACCTAGGGATAGGGTTAGCCCCCAGCAAGCCAGCAGGCCTGATCCGCCAGCTCTGCAGCAAGCTTAGGCATGGGCCGAGGTTAGGGCGCTGGCGAGCAGGAGCATGGGAGCCATAGTTTTTGCACGGGGGGCCTTCGAAGGTCGCAGGGGGATCGGAGGGCCCTGCCCGTTCTCCCTTCCTGAATGACTGGCAACGCCCCTAGCGCCCTGGGTGCTTGCGAGGTGGCAGAGTGAGTCCAGCACTGGGGCTCGGGGGTCCCAAATCCCCGGCATTGCGGTGCCAGGCCCCTTCGGAGGGGCCCCTCAGGGGACAACCTAGGCCCCTCAGGGGACACCCTAGGAGGGCAGGCCTCATCCGCCGGCTCTGAGGCGAGCGGAGGGGAGGGCCGAGGTGAGGGCGCTGAGGAGCCGGAGCGAGGGCTCAAGTGTTTAGGATGGGGGGCCTTCGAAGATTGCCATGGGCTCGGAGGGCCCTGCCCATTCTCCCGCCCTGAATGACCAGCGGCGCCCCCAGCGGCCGGGTTGGCGGCGGGGCAGCAGGGTGAGTCCGGCGCTGGGGCTTGGGTGTCAGCAATCCCAGGCGTTGTGGCACCAGGCCCCATCGGACGGGCCCCTCGGGGGCCGACCTACGGTTAGGGTTAGCCCCCAGGAGGCTGGCAGGCCTGATCCACCAGCTGTGAGGTGAGTGGAGGGGCGGGCCGAGGTAAGGGCACTGGCAAGCGGGAGCGTGGGCCGAAGCATTTTGTCGCTGGGGGCCTTCAAAGGTCTCCGGGGGCTCAGAGGGCCCTGCCCATTCTCCCACACTGAATGACTGGCGGTGCCCCTAGCGGCCCGGGTACAGTGGGGCAGCAAGGTGAGTCCGGCGCTGCGGCTCGGGGGTCACCAATCTCCAGCGTGCAGTGCCAGGCCCCTTGGGATGTACGCCTCGGGGGCTGTCCTAGGGTTAGGGTTAGACCGCAGGAGGCTGGCAATCCCGAAATGTCAGTTGTGCGGCGAGCGGATCGGTGTTCTGAGGTGAGGGCGCTGGCGAGGGGGACCATGGGAGCATTTTGGGGCGGGGCACTTTCGAATGTCGCCTTGGGCTCGAAGGGCCCTGCCTGTTCTCCCACACTGAATGAACTGCGGCTCCCCTAGCAGCCCGGGTGGCGACGGGACGACAAAATGAGTCCTGGCTGGGGCTCTGGGGTCCCCAATCCCCGGCGTTGTGGGGCCAGGCCCCTTAGTAGGCTATCACTAACCTAGGGTTAGTGTTAGCCCCCAGGAGGCCGGCAGGCCCGGGAGCCTGGGCCCAAATGTTTTGGTGCAGGGGGACTTCGAATGTCGCCGGGGGCTAGGAGGGCCCTGCCCATTCTCCCGCCCTGAATGACAGGCTGTACCCCTAGCGGCCCGAATGGCGGCGGGGCGGCAGGGTGAGTCCAGCGCTGCAGCTTGGGTGTCCCCAATCCCCGCGTTGCGGCGCCAGGCCCCTTGACAGGGGCCCCTTGGGTCTGACCTAGGATTAGGGTTAGCCCCCAGGAGGCCGGCAGGCCGGATCCTCCGGCTGTGCACGAGCGGACAGGTGGGATGAGATGAGGGCGCTGGCGAGCGGGAAGGTGGGCCCAAGCATTTTGGCGTAAGGGGACTTCAAAGGTTGCCAGGGGCTCGGAGGGCCCTGCCTGTTCTCCTGCCCTGAATGACTGACAGCGCCCCTCGCGGCCCGTTTAGCAGCGGGGCGGCAGGGAGAGTCTGGCGTTGGGGCTCGGGGGTCCCCAATCCCCGGTGTTGCAGCGCCAGGCACTTTGGGATGGGCCCCTAGGGGGCCTACCTAGGGTTAGGGTTAGCCACAAGGAGGCTAGGATGCCTGATTCGCCGGCTGTGTGGCGAGCGGAGGGGCAGGCCGAGGTAAGGGTGATGGGAGCGGGAGCATGGGCCCTAGTGCTTTGGTTCAGGGGGCCTTTGAAGGTCGCCGTTCGCTGGGAGGGTCTTGCGCGTTCTCCCGCCCTGAATGACCGGCGGTGCCCCTAGTGGCCCGGGGTGGCGGCGGGGGGCATGGTGAGTCCAGCGCTGGGGCTCAGGAGTCCCCTTTCCCCGTCGTTGCAGCGCCAGGCCCCTTGGGAGGGGCCACGAGGGGGCCAACCTAGCTTTAGGGTTAGCCCCCAGAAGGCCCCCAGGCCCGATCCGTCAGCTGTGCGGCGAGCGGAGGGGAGGGCCGAGGTAAGGGCGCTGGCCAGCGGGAGCATGGGCCCAAGCATTTTGGTGCGGGGGGCCTTCGAAGTCGCCGGTCGCTGGGAGGGCCCTGCCCGTTCTCCCTTCCTGAATGAACGGCGGTGCCCCTAGCGGCCCAGGTGGCGGTAGGGCGGGAGGATGAGTCTGGCGCTGAGGCTCCGGAGTCCCCAATCCCCAGTGTTGCGGCAATAGGAACCTGGGATGGGCCCCTTGGGGGCCCACCAAAAGTTAGGGTAACACCCAGGAAGCCTGCAGTCCCGATCCACTGGCTCTACAGTGAGCGGAGGGGCGGACCGAGATGAGGGCGCAGGTGAGCGGGAGCATGGGCCCAAGCGTTTTGGCGCGGGGGGCCTTCGATGGTCACCAGGGGCTTGGAGGGATCTGCCCATTCTCCCTCCCTGAATGACCGACGGTGCTCCTGGCGGCCCGGGTGGCGGTGGGGCGATAAGGTGAGTCCGGCGCTGGGGCTCGGGGGTCCCCAATCCCAGGCATTGCAGTGCCAGGCCCCTTCGGAGGGGCCCCTCAGGGGACAACCTAGGGTTCTGGGTAGCCCCCAGGAGGAGGGCAGGCCTCATCCGCAGGCTCTGCGGCGAGTGGAGGGGCGGGCCGAGGTGAGGGTGCTGAGGAGCGGGAGCATGGGATCAAGCATTTTGGATGGGGGGGCCTTCGAAGGTCCCGCGGGCTCGGAGGCCCCTGCCCGTTCTCCCGCCCTGAATGACCAGTGGCACCCCTAGCATCCCGGGGTGGCGGCGGGGCGGCAGGGTGAGTACGGCGCTGGGGATCGGGGCTCCCTAATACCCGGTGTTGCGGCCTCAGGCCCGTTGGGACGGGCCCCTTGGGGGCCGACTTAGGGTTAGGGTTAGCCCCCAGTAGGCTGGCAGGCTCGTGCCGCCCATGTGCAGTGAATGGAGGTGTGGGTCGAGGTGAGATAGCTGGCAAGCAGGGGCGTGGGCCAGAATATTTTGGCTTTGGCTCGGGGTGCATTTGAAGGTCGCAGGTGGCTTGGAGCGTCCTGCCAGTTCTGTCGCCCTGAAGGACTGGTGACGCCCCTAGCGCCCCATGTGGCGGCCGGGCGGCAGGGTGCTTCCAGTGCTGGGACTTGGGGGTCCCCAATCCCTGGCATGCGGCGCCAGGCCACTTGGGAGAGTCCCCTTAGGGGCGACCTAGGGATAGTTTTAGCCCCCAGGAAGGCAGCAGGCCCGATCCACCAGCTCTGCAGCGAGAGGAGGGGTGGGCCGAGGTTAGGGCGCTGGGGAGCAGGAGCGTGGGAGCCAGAGTTTTTGCGCGGGGGGCCTTTGAAGGTAGCAGGGGAATCAGAGGGCCCTGCCTGTTCTCCCTTCTTGAATGACTGGCAACACCCCTAGCACCCTGGGTGCTTGTGGGGTGGCAGAGTGAGTCCAGCACTGGGGCACGGGGGTTCAAAATTCCCCGGCATTGCGCTGCCAGGATCCTTGGGAGGGGCCCCTCGGGGGCCGACCTAGGTTAAGTTTTAGGCCCCAGGAGTCCAGCAGGCCCCTTCTGCCAGCTCTGCGGCAGGCGGAGGGGCAGGCCGAGGTGAGGGCGCTGGCGAGAGGGAGTGTGGGCCCAAGCATTTTGGCGCGGGGGGCCTTCGAAGGTCACCGGGGGCTTGGAGGGCCCGGCCCATTCTCTCGCCCTGAAAGACTGGCGGCGCCCCTAGCAGCCTGGGTTGCTGCGGGGCGGCAGGGTGACTCCGGCGCTGGGCTCGGGGGTCCCCAATCCCCGGCGTTGTGGCACCAGGCCCCTTGGAGGGGCCCCTCAGGGGCCGACTAGGGTTAGGGTTCGTTCCCAGGAGGCCGGCAAGCCCAACGCTAAGTGGTTCTGGCAATGTAACAAAAATGCCATACACTTATCTGTAAGAAATAACAGTGTACAGGAACCCTCATAGCCCTAACATCATCCTTTGTGAATATGGAAGCCAGCCCCAAAGTGGTCGTGGAAGTCTGACGAAAGGGTTAAGCACTTTTCTCTGAGTCACCACACTATACAGGGAAAGACCAATGTACATCATCTTTCACGAGTAGGAAGCATTAATGAAAAGGTTCTGGAATTTCGAGGACTCTGACCCATCCTTATTGGTAATAAACCACCGTGTACAGGAAAACACCTTCAACTCTCATCACCTCCTCAATCCTGATTGCGATTCAACTTTGGGTGTGTAGGACTAGGGAAATGTCCACATCTTATTGCTAAGAAAGAACGATGTCAGGGTAATGCCCTTCAAGTCACCTCAGCCTTCCTGAAGACGGAAGCAGGAATCAAGGTGGTTATGTTACCATGAGGTAAGGAAGATGAGCATATAAGTGAGAAACAACAGTGGGCAGGACCTCTCTTCCAAGGAATATTATCTTTGCTTAATGTTGAATCCCTATGGTAAGTGGTAGTGGGCATTTGTGAGGTCAAAATCTTAAGTGTTTTGTAAAACTTCTTGGCCATTCACAGATAAGACTAAGGTAGTTGGGGACTCCTAGGCAGTGATTTGTCCACTGTCAAAAATATGAAAAGATAAAAGAGACAGATGAGGTCTCCTCAGGCATTGTCCTTTATCCTCATCCTCCGTGAGGATGGCCATCTCTGGACAGCTCAGTGGCAGGGTCTCATTCACAGTGGGGGCATCTGTTCCTCACAGACATCAGGCAGGGAAATGGATTTGGTTCTCTGTGCCAGCCCAGCCACAGCTGAGTGTCACAGCACCCTCTCGTGGGCTCATAAGAGTTTCACTGTCACCAGGCAGGTCATTGTATTTGATAAACCACTGTGAGAGTTTGCAATTGCCTTCATCTGCAACCTCCTAGAGGCAAATTCAGATCTCTGGTACCATGTGAAGTCATGTGAAGGCATTGTGAGAAAGTGTCCTTTTGCTTAAGAAAAACATGGCTGGGGCTCCTGGCTGTCTCACCAGTTAAACATGTGCCTTTGGCTCAGGTTATGATCCCAGGGTTCTGGGATCGAGCCCGGGCTCCCTGCTCAGCAGGAAAGGAGGTTGGGAAATAGCTTAGAACCCACAGAGAATGTGAATAAAGGGGAGTGAAATGGAACTTGGTTTGTGTTTGGCTTTAGGGATTGGAAGTTAGTTTTTTCTCAATTGTGATTGTTCTTGAAACAGAACAGCTGTATTTTTTTTTACCTTTAATTTTTTTCTAATAATTTTTTATTATGATATGTTAGTCACTATACAGTATTTCCTTAGTTTTTGATGTAGTGTTCCGTGATTCATTATTTGCATATAATACCCAGTTCTCCATGCAATATGTACCTTCCTTAATACCCATCACTGGCCCATCCCAAGCCCCCACCCCTCTCCCCTCTGAAGCCCTCAGTTTGTTTCCCAGAGTCCATAGTCTCTCGTGGTTCATTCCCCCTTCTGTTTAGGGTCCATTGTCTAAAGGGACAAACAGTGGAAGTTCACCAAATATAAGATCGAAATTGAATTGTTCATTATAGATGCCACCACGTAGTTCCCAGACATTTCATTCTACTGTAGTAATTCATTATACCTGTGCAGGTGCACGTGGAAGACAATTGATGCATGCAGAGTGGTAATAAAACACGCCCTCAGTAGTAGAATAATAGGGGATGCATATGTGTAAAATTATTCGACTACAGCTTCCATGCTTTCCCTTTGGTTCCTTATTATCTATGAAATTGGACAATTCTTGTTCTCTAGGCTTAAACCTCATTGTCAGTATTTAGAGTTTTTCAATGCTGATCTTCTCCTGTATAAGTTACCAAAAACCTAAAATATGTATGAACTTTAAAAAACGCTATATTGAAAATGACAGCAGGGAAGTTCCATTTTGTGAATATTGTGTCAATGGATCTCTATTTTGCCATCAGTGTTCATTAGAAATGTTGACATTTCATGTGAGTATAAATATCAATGTGAAAAAGAAAAGGTAGGAAGAACCTTGAATGTTTAAGTAATTGGTGAAATGACAGGTGTGTGTGTGTGTGTGTGTGTGTGTGTGTGTGTGTGTGTAATTGATTTTCAGTGAATGGTTCAGCTACTTGTAGGGCCTCCGAGAGAGCCCAGGTGAACCTTTCAATGAGTTGGTATCTGTTTTCAGAACATGGGAATCTCTTAGTCCAATAGTCAATCAGGCAAGCTTTGAGGTCTTGAAGAGTTTCAGTCCTCAGCGATGGTGTTGCAGACCCTTGTGAGCAAACCCTAGGATATGCTCAGAGCCCTCATTAGCTGGTACCAACGTGGGACGATTTCAGACAACATTTCCCAAAGAAGTACCTCTTGAGTCTCTGTCCTTCTCAGTTCCTTACACTTCCTTACACTAGTTATGTGATCAGTGTGTTTCAGGATAATCCCCACATGTGATTTTTGCTATTTCCTACTAGTCCTATCTGTTTCTCATCTTCTTCTTTTATGATAGGGTTGGGAAGCAACCTGTGTGGTGGAGGAAGGGGTGTGGTAGTTGTCTGCCTTCAGAGGACCGAATGATGCCTAGAAATTGTACTGTAGGTTGAGGTCAATTGTCCATCCATCCTCTGAGTGTCAGGAATTCCATCACTTTACTTTGATGCTAGTCTATTCTTCAAGCTGTCCTCAGAAATAAGGACGTCATCCATCTAGGGAATACTGGTTTCTGTGTATGTTTTCATTTTAGGAAAGGCCTTGCTGTTCCTGAAAATAATACTGTAGAGCACCCTTTCCTGTTCATATTGGCCATCAGTCGATCTTTTGTGAAGTATTTGTTTATAAATAGACTTTTTATGGTTGATGAGCAGGAATTCTTTATTGACAAGTCTTTGTCAGTGTGTGTATTGCAAATCTGTACTTCCCAGCCTGCGGTTCACCTTTTCATTTTCTTGTGGTCATAAGATAAGGAGAAATGTCACATTTTTATGAAGTACCACTGAATTCTTTTAAATGGTTAGTGCACCCTATGTCCTACCCCAAGATTGACAGGTTCTACATTTTCTTTCAGAAACTGTCCAATGGGAAGCACAATCCATCTCAAATTTATAAATTGCATTTTTAATTCTAATAGGGTATATAGACTGTTTTGGATTTTCTATGTATACAATCGTATTATCTGTGAATAGTCACAATTATCCCCTCAATTCTTATACTTTTTGTTTCTCTTGCCTTCTAACACTGGTAGACTCTCCGATGCCACGATGAATAGAGCAGCATTGTTTGAAGATTTTAATATACCTTTCTCAATATCTGACAGAAAAAGCAGACAAAACATTGGTAACAAATGTGACCTAATTGACATATAGGGAACATTCCATAATAAGTGCAGAATATATTATTTTCAAGTGGTCATAGACTCTTTACCCAAATAGGTGGGGCCATGAATCAAGTCTACAAATGTTAAACCCTGAAATTAACTAGGTTCTATTCCTAGACCACAGGGGAATTGAGCCACAGTCTTAGCGAAAAGAAAACCAGGAAGTCTTTCAATGTTTAAAAATTAAATGGAACTTTGCTACATATCCTAAAGGTCAGAGAGGGAATCTCAATGGAAATTCTGAACCTTTTCTACATGAGGGCTCACACACAATGGCACTTTCTTTGTGAAGAGCATAATAATAACCTAGACAGGAGTTGAGCCTTAAGTCAGAGTTCTGCCTGCCCCAGCCACACCTGGCAGCCTTGGCCTGTGGTCCATCTCAGCTGTCCTTTCTGGTGGCCCTGAGCTAAGGGGGTCAACATGGCCATATGGAAATGGGAAGCTCCCCACTCATAGTGATGGCAGTGCCCCCTCCCCAGCTGCCCTTTCTGGTGGCTCTGAGCTAATGGGGTCAACATGGCCGTATGGAAATTAGAAGCTCCCCACTCTTAGTGATGACGTTGCTATTGTATCGTCCTCACCAGTCCAACAACATGATTTCTGAGTGAACTATGACACAAGAGCGACTTCTTGGCCTTCCTTCAGGTTTGAAAATCATCTGGTGAGTCATCTATTAGAAATATGGATTCAACATGTGTTCTTTCTTCTGGAAAAGAAATAGACCCAATAGCAATTATGGCTTCCTGAGCACCTGTTCTTGAGAGACATCATACTGGCTCTTTGTAGCATTCTGCCTCTTAAACTTCTCAACTAGGGTGTAGATATTTGTAGGCACATTTTCAGGTGGTTAGACAGGGACTCGGATGATATGAGTCACAGAGGATTTTAGTGTCAGAAACCTAAGTGGGATCCCCAAATTGACTCCAAATCCCTTGTTGTTCCATACAGGGTACTATTTCCCTCTTATCTCTGGTCTTCTCGATCTGGAAACCTATCAAGTATCAGGATTTTCTTGTCATGTGGACAACTGGAACGAATTCAGCGGGCCTTTTCACCTCTGCCCATGGTGATCATTAAGATCATTATCTCAGTGGAGGACCTCTGGGTAAGATACTCAAAGATCCTTAGGAATACAGACAGTATAATATTTTTCTGGTATTAAAGTTACTGAAACCAACTATCTTTTTTAGTCCATTCAGGCTCTGGTATGTTCAGAGGGTGCTGTAAAACAGGTCTGAAATAGTATTTAAAAACACTCAGCTCAGCCTCTTCTACAACGTGAGCCAATGCTTATAAACATGGCTAAAATATTCCCTTACCTACGATGACTTCCCAGCCATCGTAGTGTTTATATGGTATGACTGTGACTTACATTAGTCAACATTTGCAGAGAAAGAACTTAGTGCATCCAGGGGGCACTTCATGTTGAAATTAGTTTGTGACAACGAGCTACTGTGTTTTCTTCTGCAGTCCAAGGGAATGGTGCCAGACATCTCTAAGGTGTCTAGCAGTTCTACAATTCCGATTTTAAGTGTTCTATGTGCTTCAGAGATTTGGGCAGGAAAAGGGCAGGAGTCCAGAGACTGTGAACACTTCTGTTACCTGTGCTGACCATGGAGCAGGTAGCCTTCTGTGGGCATCATTTTTATTTCTTGGTACTCTTGTGAAAGGTGTTTTGTCTCAAATTCCTCCTTTTTAGGAGTAATTATAATGATGAAAGTAATTTTTATCTTATATCATCTGTGGGCCCTGATCCTGGGCTTCCAGGGAAGCTATCCTTTAACATTTTACCTGGCTCAAAATGACTAGGCAACACCTCAAAGCATGGGCCTTGTTTCTGCCCCAAGCACGTTGTACATCTGCTTTGAGAAGAAAACAATAACCAAAAATGCCAACATAAAGATAAGAAAAAATAAAGAACCTCTCTGGCTCCCATAAGATTAAAGTCATACTGACATGTACATAGTGAAAACATAAGAAAGAGTCTGTCACTTTCTGGAATCTAAGAAGATCCTCATTGTGGTGTGTAACTCTGTATGTAAAACAAAACAGAAAAAAATATATAAGCCTGCCCCAAAAGTTCCTTCCCCGGAGCACTCCCTTCTTGGTGAAGATTGTGTCTGCCAGGCAGCTGTCCTGACTTGGGTTTGAATAAAAGTCTCTTCCTTTCTCTCTAAAATGTTTTTAAAAGTTCATTCACGCAATGTCGACAATAACAGTGTTTTCTATTTAAGTGAGAAATAAATGTTCCACTCTAGTTGCATTGGGAATAGATGAATTGAGGGTTTCCTTAGAAGAGTAAGTCTGCTTTCCAGAAAAGGCAAGGTCATTGGTCTATTGAGAATGAAGATAATTACTGCTAAACAACATATATGTGTTACCCCTTCGCCCAGAAACCGAAGCAGATGTGCAGGCTTTAGGTCAGAGGTGCCTTCTTCTCCCCACCTGACAGCAATTCTCTGCTCTGGCTCCAAGAAACCCGAGGTTTTGAACATCACCATCTGAGTCAGTGAGGCAGCTTGTCACAGGACGCCAGTGTTCAGAGAAAGCGCAGGTATGTTTGGCAAAATGTCCTAACTATGTCAGGGCTGGAGGTAAAACCTCTCATTATCCCAAAACCTCCTGGGCTTTTCTCTTTTCTCTAGTTGAGCCACAAAGTAAAATTGAAGTAGCTGTCAGCATTCTGGGTTTGGTGTAAGAATTACTTAGTTTCCCTGCAGGTAGAACTTTGCAGGGGATCACAATTTCTCTGTCCATTTATTGCTTACAAATGTATTTTGACCATCTGTTTCCTAGGAACCCTCTTTTATTAGAAAGGGAAGGTGAGATTCACTCTGTGCCTGTTTGTAACATCTAATTTGTTCCTTCATCTAACAGTGTTTATTCAATTGGGCCTACGATATGGTTGAGTGGCCAGCATCTAGAGTTAGGTGGCTTTATTCATCTGATACAGACTTGGGTGATGTAATTTGACAATGGTGATGTTTCATCATTGATTAGTTTATCCATCAGAAGAGTTAAAATTAGGGTGGAGGGAAAATTAAAAATTATGCAAAGCGGCCTGTTCCTGTTTAAAAGTTGAGCTTGACTTTCTAGTTTTACTAAATGTATTATCTCGATATTTTGAGGTGCCATATTCTCTCTGTAGTTTCTTTGGTGGTGGAGTCAGAAGGAGAGTCTGGGAATTCTTTTGGATAGTGGCATGCTGGTGGCTTCAAGGGGCTTGGCGTCAGGAGCCTTGGGGTGAAGTCTGCAACTGCTTGCCTAACCCTGGGTGCATCTCCCAGAGGTTTTGTTTCCTCTTATGAAATTGCCGGCAGATAATGTTCTGCTTGAAGGGGAACCCTCCCATCCTGTTGGTGGGAATGCAAAGTGGTGCAGCCAGTCTGGGAACCAGTTGGGGGTTCCTCAAAAAGTTAAACATTGAACAACCCCATGATCCAGCAATTGCTCTCCTAGGTATTTACCCAAAGGATACTAAATTGCAGATTCAAAGGGGGAACATGCACCATGATGTTTATAGCAGCAATGTCCACAGTAGCCAAACTATGGAGAGAATCCCAAAGTCCATGCACTGATGAATGGATAAAGCAAATGTGGGATACATATATATATATATATATAATGGAATATGACCCAGCTTCAAAAAGAATGAAATCTTACCATTTGCAAGGATGTGGATGGATCTAGAGTGTATTAAGCTAAGCAAAATCACTGAGGAAAGACAAATATCCTATGCTCTCACGCTTGTGGAATTTCAGAAAGAAAACAGAGGAACAGAGTTGAAGCGTGATGAGAGAGGCAAACAAGGCAATAGACTCAACCTTGGAGAACAAACTGAGTGTTGCTGCAGGACAGGGGCATAGGGTAAGAGTTAAATGGGTGAGGGGTATTAAGGAGGGCACTTGTGATGAGCACCGGGTACTCGATGCAGGTGAGGAATCACTAAATCCTACCCCTGAAGCGAATATTCCATCGCATGTGAACTAACTGGAATTTAATAAAAGAAGAATGGAAAAAGTGTTCTGCTTCATGAAGAGTGAGGTAAAATTGTAGTGATTTGGGCTGTAGTCTTCTCTAGATGATAGTTGTAAAACACCCTGTTGTAGGATACACTAGTTTCTTATCACATAAGGAGTCCTCAGAAAGCTGCAATGAAAGATTCAGGTCTCAGAGCATGTTCATTTTCCACTGATATGTTACAGTTTGCACAGGTAGGAAAGAAGGTGGAGAGAAAGGCAACAGAAGGGGAAAGGAGGAGTGAACCTTTCATTAGTTAGTGTTATAGCTTTCTCATGAAAGCCTTGCGCCAGTGTGATTTTCGAAGCAGAGAGGTAATCCGGGAGCTTTGCAGGAGACGGGGGAGTTCCAGGTCTGGGTAAAGCTGACAGGGGTCCCAGAGGAGAGATGAAAGCATTCTACAGTAGGGTGTGGGCAGGGTGGGCTCCAGGGGTGGCTGTGGGTCTCCTGGGTGAGAGTTGTGACAGGTGAGGGCTGTGTGCAAGTTCCTGGCTGAGGACAAGTGAGGCACAGGCGGAGAGCTGGCAGAGAACCCTCTTCTGGGCCACCAGCCTCACCCAACACACACAGCCTCAACTTCTGTCTCTGTCACTCCAATTCAGACTTCTCCGAAGGTGAGTGAGAACACATCAAGAGCATTCTGAACAGAAGGGAAAGCATGTGCAAAGGCTCTGGGGCAGGAGAATTCCAGGTATGTCCAGGAGCAGCAAGAAGGCCCTGTGGCCACAGGAGACAGCTTAGGACATGAGCTCAGAGAGGTGACAGAGGGTGACAGAAAGCCATTCCAGGGCTATAACCCCATAAGACCCTGTTTCACTGGGCCATCCTGGCGACAGTGTTGAGAACAGATGACAGAGGGTTGAAGATGGCAAGGCAGGTCAATGACGAAGCTTTTCCAGGTTCTCAGGCACTGTGGACCAGACAGGTGGCCTTGGATGGAGTGGTTAGACCTATTCTGGGTCCATTTTGAAGATACAGCTCACAGGATTTGCTGATGGGTTAGCTATTAGGAGCAGGAGAATGGAGGAATTGGGGTAACTCCCAGCTGTTGTGGGTTGTCCTGATCTAGGGGAAGGAGAGGGTTTCTGGGGGTAGGAGGTAGTCCGTGTTCCGCATGCTGAGGAAGGTGCCTTTCCCGGTGGATCTGCTGAGGTTTTTGTCTGGGAGAACCTTTCACATATCCTCCCTCAGCAATGCTTAAGTACAAGTATCCCCCACTTTTTAAACGTTTACAGTAAGACACTGGGCATTCTTGAAAGAACTATATTTATTACCCAGCGTCAGTAAGAGGAAGAGACCTGAAGAGGATTTCCCTCTTATGAAAAAAGGTGAACAGTGAGAATCGCGTTCAGCATCTGTTTGGGGGAGAAGCAGGACAGAGGAGGCTTGCACCCTAACCAGCTCCTTCCGCTTGGAACCGCACTCCGCATCCAGCCACCAGCACTTTGAATTGTGTCTGTGAGCCTCTGCTGTGCTTTATCTTCATTTATGCTGGTCCTCCGTTAGAAACTTGTGTCGTGAGGCCTAAGAAAAGCCAAAGAGAAGGAATTTTGGAGTCTGAGGACACTGTCTAATTGTTCCGTGTAAATTAATGGCCATTCCTTCTTGACACCATTTCTGCTGTGCAAGGTTTCTCAGAAGCCCTGTACTTTCAAAGAGCAGGGAAACCTATACCCCATGCCTCGGGGTTAGTTTTAGTCTCCATGCTGGACAGAACATTTCATGACTGTCGGGTTTTCTCACTCAAACATTGAGACTTTGACCGCCTTCACCCGTTTCTACCACCCCATCCCCGAATCTGGCACCTACAAATCTGCTCTCAGTATCCATGTGTTCAGTATTTGTTTATTCCATGTGGAATGTACATGAGAGCATCCGGTATTGGTCTTTCTGTGTCTTAGTTACTTGGAATAAGGCCCCCAAGGTCTGTGTTTCCATGTCTGGTTCTTGTGAATAATGCTGCAGTGAACGTGGGAGTGCATCTGTCTTTTTGAGGCAGTATTTTTGTGTTCTCTGAATCAATACTCAGTAGAGCCATTACTGGGTCATGGGGTAGTTGTATTTATTTTTTCAGGAACCTCCATACCGTTTGTCACAATGCCTGCACCAATTTCTATTCCCACCAACAGTGCACAGTGTCTCTTCGTCTGCACACCCATGACCCCACTTTTTGTCTGTCTCTGGGACAATTGGTGTTCCAGCAGTTGTGAGGGGATAGCTTATTTTGGGTTTGACTGATGTTTCCCTGACGTTGATTAGTGATGTCGAACAACTTTTTCTGTCTGTTGGCACCTGTGTGCCATCTTTGGAAAGTATCTATTCACATATTCCCCCCATTTCTTATACCATTTTTTTTTATTGTTTTGATTTGTATGAGTGTTGTGTGTATTTTGGATATTAGCGTCTTCTCACACATGATTCACAGATATTTTTTTCTTATTGGGTCAGTGGCCTTTTAAGTTATTGCTGGTTTCTTTTGCCATGTGGAAGATTTCAGTTTGATGTTGTTCCACTTGTTTATTTTTGCTTTTGTTGCCTTTGCATTTGGTGTCTGATCTGAAGACTCTTTGCCAAAACTAATGTCGAGAGACTTAGTACCTGTGTCTTCTTGGAGGTTTATGGATTCAGGTCTTATGTTCAAATCATTCATCCATTAAAAATTTTGTGTGTGGTGTAAGAAAGTGACCCAGTTATATTCTTCTGCATTTAGTGTCCAGTTTGTCTGTTACCGCTCACTGAAGGGACAGTCCTTCCCTCATGGCATATCTTCTGCTGCTGTGTTGTAAGTTAGGATCATCTACGTGTGGGTAAGTTTCTGAGCTTTCTGTTCTGTTCCACTGACCTGGTGTCTGTGTTTATGCCAGTACCATCCTGTTTTGACGACAACAGCTTTGTAATCTAGCTTGAAATCCAGGAGTGTGTTGACTGCACCTTTCTTTCTCCAGGTTGCATTGGGTATTTGGGGTCTTTAGTGACTCCATACAATTTTAAGGACTATTTTCTATTTCCTCGAATAATGCCACTGGAATTCAGATAGGGATTTCATCACATCTGTCGATTGCTTTGGGTACAATGGACATGTTCACATAATTAACTCTTCCAGTTAAGGAACATGGTGTATGCTTCCATTTGTTTGTGTTGCCTTCCAAATCTTTGACCCATACATTCCGCCCCCCTCGACACACATGTTTTTCGTTTCTTTTCTGCCATGTGTTGAGTGTACTATGTCTTTCTCATTTCTGGTTACTTTTATTCCTAGATTATTTTTGATGCAATTGTAAATGGCATTGCTTTTAAAATTTCTCTTTGCGATAGTGTGTCATCAGTATACAGAAATGCAAGAAGTTGGGTCATCTCGGTGGCCCCATAGGTGAAGCGTCTGCCTTCAGGTCAGGTCATGATCTCAGAGTTATGGGATTGAGCCCCGTGTTGGGCCCCCGCTTAGCAAGGGTCTGCTTCTCCCTCTTTCTGACACTCTCCCTGCTCGTGCTTTTTCTCTTCCTGTCAAATAAATAAATAAAATCTGAAAAGAAATAAAGACAATAGGTCTCTGTATATTGACATTATATCCTGCAGCTTTCTTGAATTTGTTTATTCTAACAGTTTTTGTGTGTGCGTGTGTGTGTGTGTGTGTGTGTGTGTGTGTGGAATCTTTCGGGATTTCATGTCATTTGCAAATAGTGACAGTTTTCCTGTATGGATTTCATATCTTTCTCTTTCTTTAAAATGATGTTAGTCACCCTACAGTACTTCATTTGTTTTTGATGTAGTGTTCCATGATTCATTGTTTGCATATAACACCTAGTGCTCATTATGACACGTGCCCTCCTTAATACCCATCACCAGGATAACCCATTCCCCTACACTCCCTTTCTGCAACCTTCAGTTTGTTTCCCAGTGTCAGTAGTCTCTCATAGTTCATGTCCCCCTCTCATTCCCCCTCTTCACTTTTCCTCTCCTTCTCCTAATGTCCTCCATGCTATTCCTTCCATTCCACATAGGAGTGAAACCATATGATAATTGTCTTTCTCTGCTTGACTTAATTTCACTTAGCATAATCCCCTCCTGATCCATCCACGTTGGTGCAAATGGTGGGTATTCATCCTTTCTGATGACTGGGTAATATTCCATTGGACAGATGAACCACATCATCTTTGTCCATTCATCTGCTGAAGGACATCTTGGCTCCTTCCACAGTTTGGATATTATGGACATTGCTGCTATGAACATTGGGATACAGGTGCCCCTTCTTTTCATTACTGTGTGTCTATGGGGTAAATACCCAGTAGTGCAATTTGTGGGTCGTAGGATAGCTCTGTGTTTAACGTCTTGAGGATCCTCCATATTGTTTTCAAAAGTGGCTGTACTAGCTTGAATTCTCATGAGTAGTGTAAGAGGGTTCCCCTTTCTCCACATCACCTCTGACTTTCTTTTATTTCCTGTCTTGTTAATTTTTTTCAAGATTTTATTTATTTATTCCACAGAGATAGAGAAAGCCAGTGAGAGAGGGAACACAAGCATGGGGAGTGGGAGAGGAAGAAGCAGGCTCATAACAGAGGAGCCTGATGTGGGGCTCGATCGCATAATGCCAGGATCACGCCCTTAGCCGAAGGCAGACACTTAACCTCTGTGCCACCCAGGTGCCCCCTGCCCTGTTAATTTTACCATTCTAACTGGTGTAAGGTGGTATCTCATTGTCGTTTTATTTGTATTTGCCTGATGGCAAGTGATGTGATGCATTTTTTCATGTGTCTGTTGGCCATTTGTATGTCTTCTCTGGAGAAGTATCTCTTTGTGTCTTCTGCCCATTTTTTGGGCGTTGAGTTAGAGAAGTTCTTTATAGATCTTGGATACCAGCCCTTTCTCTGTAATATCATTTGCAGATATCTTCTTCGATTCCATAGGTTGCCTTTTTCTTTCGTTGATCGTTTGCTTTGCCGAGCAGAAGTTTTTATCCTGATGAAGTGCCAATAGTTCATTTTTGCTTTTATTTCCTTTTCCTATAGAGACGTGGCTTGCAAGAAGTTGTTGTGTCCAAGGTTGAAGAGTTCTTTTGATTTTGATATGAGACAGGAATCCAGTATCTTATTTTCCTGATTGTATTCGAGTCCTCTGTCTTTGTTGGTGAGTCTAGCTAAGTTTGTCAGTTTTGTTTATCTTTCCAAAAAGGCAGCTTTCATTTTCATTGTTTATTTTTTTGTCTTTTTAGTCTCCATTGGATTTCTTTATGCATTCCTTTTTCTTATTTCCGTATTTCTACTAATTTGGGGCTTTGTTTGTTGTTTTTTTTTCTACTTCTTTACCATATAAATCAGGTTGTTTATTGGAGAGCATTCTCATGGATTGATGAAGACTTGAATTTCTATGAATGTCCCCCATAAAGCTACTTTTGCTGCATCCCATAAGTTTTTGTAGTTTGTCTTTTGCATCAGTGTCAAGGTACTTCTAAAAATTTTTTTGATTTCTTCTTTGACTGTTGGTTGTTCAGTAGCATGTTGTTAAGTCTCCACATATTTTTTTAAGATTATTTGAGTATCTGACAGAGAGTGAGACAGTGAGAGGGAACGCAAGCAGGGGGTAGGGAGAGGGAGAAGCGGGCTTCCCACTGAGCAAGGAGCCTGCTTCGGGGCTAGATCTCAGGATCCTGGAGTCACGACCTGAGCTGAAAGCAGATCCTTAAGGACCGAGCCACCCAGGCCCCCCAATCTCCACCTATTTTTGACTGTCCCATTTTTTTCTTGAGACTGATGTCTAGTTTCATATCATTGTGGTTGGACAAGATTTGAAGCAGAAGGTGAAGAGAGCATTCAGATGAAAGGTTTGTTTCCTGGAGGGTTTTCTGAGGGCAGACGATGAGTTCACTGGGGATGGAGGATGGTTTTGTGAGATGGGGGTTGGGCTTAACCCTTGTTAGAATTACTGACTACTACCATGCAGGCTGTGTGCTACTGTTCACACCATAGTCCTGATGGACTTGTACTTCATTAGAAATATTTTCTAGGAGGTGTAGGCATAGCCTTCTCTAAAAGAAAGGTGCCATGTGGGTTTATGGAATGACCCCAGGTCAGCAACCAGGATGTATGGTATTGTGGGGGATCAGAAACAGGCTTTCTGTGGGAAGTGACAGAAATGGGGTATGGTGAGCTCCATGACCATAGGTGAGGTCCCGAGTGACCCACTGGCTGTTGGTTTCTGTGGATCTGTCTCATCAGGTGCTGTGGAATTCAGGGACACCCTCCTGTCTGTGGATTTGTATGGAGACAGGTAGGCATCAGTGTCTGGCCAGGCACGAGGGTCGCACTGGACCACCACCAGAGGTGCAGCGTGCGGTGGAGCCACTGCTTGGTTTCCACGAAAGCTGACCAGGGTCTGTGACCGTGATTCCTAGCAGCTGCAAGGGGAGAGGAGGCCGGAGGTGGTGCACACTTCCTAGAGTTGTGGTCAGGACTAGTCTGGAACCGACTGAAGTCAGCCACACCTGGCACAGAAGGCACCCAGTCAGTGTAGCTGTGGGCACTGCTCCGATGGTACTTCAGGCTGGCTCAATGCTGCCACCTCCTGCTTTTCATCATCATCTTCAAGGTCATGTGCCTCTGCTCTTGCCCCATGGCCTCCGGGGTATTGTCCGTCCTCCATCTGGCCCTCGTCCCTGGTGCCCTGTGCAGTCCGATGCCAGGGTAGCCTTCTCGAGACAAACATCTGGCCCTGATGGAATACTTCCATGGATCTCGTGTGATGCGAGGTTGATGCCCTGCCCTGGAAGAGGGCTGCAGTTTCCCAATCAGGAGAGCCATGTCTCCCTTTTCAGCATGGCCTCCCCTCCCCTCAGTCTTCTTCAGGGAAACTCTCCCAATTCCTGAGACAACAGCTCTGAACTTAAAAATGAATGTTATTTTACATATCTCTATGGCTTAGTTCATCTATGGCATGTCTTTCAACCCCGTTAGTGGTTTTTTTTTTAGCAGTTCTGAAGGGCTGTCTGCTCAAGGAGGGGATAACCTGGGTGGGGCAGCTTTCCCTCTCATCTCCCTCAGCATGTCTCTGAGCCCTGGGGACAGCTGTCCCACTGAGGATTGAGGGACCCGAGACAGCCCATCCTGAGCCCAGGCTGTGTCAGCTCATAGACTGATGCGCGTCGGAGCGGTGGGCAGATGGCATGGGCCAGGGGCAGGCAGTGTCTCCTTCTCATTCCTTCTCTCCCTTCCTCCCAGAGGTAGCTCAGAGCAGCCTTCAACCCCTGCATCTCCAGATCCTTTGACCTGTGCCTCCTGTGTTCAGCTGGTGACCTTGGAGTTTCGCATGGATTCTACCTCCCGTACCCTCTCCTGTAGCAGTTCCTGGATCAGGGGAAGGTTCCGACCCTTGTCTGTTTTTGATCTTCTTCCTGTCCCGCACCAAGCCCACCCACCTTTGCATCTTCCATGTATGTGCTTGGAAGCACGCCCATCCACAGGGAACCTATTAGCCAAAGGGATCCAGGCAATGAACATTGAAGTAGAGATCCAGGATCCATAATAAACCTGCTCTGAAACCTGTCCCAAAGTCTGTGACTCTCTCACACTGAAACAGAAACAATAATAGCTTTCTGGACTGTGAAGTGACATGTGTCTCTACTTCCAATCTTGAATGCATAGGTGGTGAGCCTGGACAGAAAAGGACCATGGCTCCCGTGGGCTGGGATCCACGGTAAGAGCTCAGTGAAATATGAAATTGAGGCATGGAGTGAATAATTATTGTAGAGTGAATCCTCCCAAGTAGGGCTTATGCACAGTGCACAGGAAAAGTTTTTTCAAAGAGGTTCCTGAAAGAGAAATATTTTTAAAAAATTTATTTTAATTCCAGTAGAGCTAACATACAGGGTTACATTCGCTTCAGGTGTACAATAGAGTGATTCAGTAATTCTATATATTACTCAGTGGTCATCAAGAAAAGTGTCCTCTTAATCCCCTTCATCTATTTCACTCATCCCTCTATCCACCTCCTCTCTGGTAACCATCCGTTTGTTCTCTATTGTTAAGAGTTTGTATTTTGGTGCGTCTCCTTTTTCTCTTTTAGTTATTCATTTTTGTTTGTTTCTTCAATTCCCCATAAGAGTGACATCGTATGGGATTTGTCTTTCTCTGACTGACTGATTTTAGTTAGGATAATACTCTCTAGCTCCATCCATGTGTCTGCAAATGGCAAGGTTTCATTCTTTTTCAAGCCGAGTAATACTCCATTGTATGTGTGTATGTGTATGTGTGTGTGTGTGTGTGTGTGTGTGTGTGTGTGTGTGAGTACACACATCTATCATCTCATTTGTCTATTTTTCTACAGACACTTGGGTTGCTTCCATATTGTGATATTGTAAATAATGGTGCAAGAAACATAGGGGTGCACGTATCCTTTTAAGATACTGTTTTCCTATTCTTTGGGTAAATACGAGTAGTGTGATTGTTGGATCGTAGGGTAGTTCTATATTTAATTTTTTGAGGAAACTTCATACTGTTTTCCACGGTGGCCACCACAGTTTGCATTCCCACCCACAGTTCGCGAGGATTCCCCTTTATCCACATCCTCCCAACACCTGCTCTTTGTTGTGCTTTTGATGTTAGCCATTCTGACAGGTTTGAGGTATTACCTCATTTTTCTTTGGATTTACATTTTCCTGATGATGGGTGATGGTGAACATCTTTTCACGGGACTGTTGGCCATTTGTATTTCTTCTTTGGAGAAATGTCTGTCCATGTCTTCTGCCTATTTTTTAACTGGAGTATTTGTTTTTTGGGGGGTCGAGTAGTATCAGTTGTATATGTTTTGGACACTATCCCTTCATTGCATATGATCTTTGCAAATATCTTCTCCCTTTGAGTAGGTTGTCTTATTATTTTTACATTTTCATTGTTCTTCTGCCATGTGGAAACTTTTTATTTTGCTGTATTCCCAATAGTTTATTTTTGCTTTCATTTCCTTTGCCTCAGGACACAGTCTAGAAAAACGTTGGTATGGTCCATGTCAAGAAGTTACTGTCTTCCCTCCTGTAGGATTTTTATGGATTCAGGTCTCATATTGAGGTCTTGAAACTGTTTTGTGTTTGTCTTTATTGTGTAAGAAAGCAGTCTAATTTCATTCTTTTGTGCGTAGCTGTGTAGTTTTCCCAACACCATTTGTTGTAGAGACCGTCCTTTTCCCTTTTGATATCGTTGCTTGCTTTGTGGAAGATTCATGGACCATATAATTGTGGGTTTCTGTCTGAACTTGTATCCTGTTCCTTTGGTCGCTGTGTCTATTTTTGTGCTGTACTCTCTTGTTAGGATGACTGCAGCTTTGTAGTATAACCTGAAATCTGAAATTGTGAGTCCTCCAGCTTTGTTTTTCTTTTCCACATTGCACTGGCTGTTTGGAATCTTTAGTGGTTCCATATAAATGTTTAGGATTGTTTATTCGAGGTCTTTTGTTCTTTAATTTAAATTCAATTAGCCAACTTACAGTACACCATTAGTTTCAGAGTAGTCTTCAATAAATTTTCAGTCGTGTGTAACACCCAGTGCTCATTGTATCGTGTGACCTCCTTAATGCTACTCACCCAGTTACCCACCCCCGAACTTCTCCTCCAACAATCATCAGTTTCTTATGATAGTAAAGAGTCCATCATGGGTTTTCTCCCTCTCTGATGACTTCCCATTCTATTTTCCCTTCCTTCCCCTATGGTCTTCTTCCTTGTTTCTGATATTCCACATAGGAGTGAAAGCATATGATCATTGTCTTTCTTTCATTGGCTTATTCCACTCAGCATAATACCCTCCAGCTCCACCCAGGTCGGTGTGATGGTAAGTATTCATCCTTTCTGATGGCTGAGTAATATTCTATTATATATATGATCCACATCTTCTTTATCCATTCATCTATCCATGGTCATCTGCACTCCTTCCACAGCTTGTCTATTATGGATATTGCTGCTATGAACCCTGTGGTGCATGTGTCCCGTCTTCACTACCTGTCTCTTTGGGGTAAATACCCAGTAGTGCAATTGCTGGGATATAGGGTAGCTTTATTTATAACTTCTTGAGGAAACTCCGTACCATTTTCAAGAGTGGCTTCACTGGACTGCATTCGTACAGGGGTGTAAGAGGGTTCCCGTTTCTCTACATCCTCTCCAACATGTATAGTTTCATGTCTTCTTTTTTTTAGATATTCGGCCTCGTGTGATATGGCATGTATAGGGGTTTAGATTTGCATTTCCCTTAAGCGAAGTGATATGAAGCATTTATGCATGTATCTTTTGGTCACCAGTACTTCGTCATCAGTGAAGTGACTTCACATTTTAATCCATCTCAAGACCTAAAGCTGGGTAAGGCACTGAACCTGGATAATGCCATCAGTTGGAAGTGTGGAGAATTTCAAAAGATCTCCGTGGAGAGCAAGTTCCAAGTTCAGTGTGAAGCTACTAATTGGATCCAGGGACATCTCTGAAAGTGGGGGTTGCCTGGGATGGGCTGAAGGGGGACCCTCTGATTTTACTATGAATCCTTGCTGCAGCCCCAAATGACAGTTTCCTGCTGTGGGGCAGGCTGAGTCCTCTAGTCCTGCAGAGGTGAGCCCAATGCCTGGTGCCTTGGAGGCAGGCAAACGGGGAGGGACCCTCAGCAGAAGACCCAGGGTTAGGTTAGGCCTCAAGGACAGCAGGTCTGAACTGCCCAGTGCTCAGAGAACTCTCATGCCGAGTGAGATGAGGGCACAAGGGCGGGTGAGTGTGAGCCTTGGGTTTCATCCGGAAGGGCCCACAAAGGTCGGGGTTCACCAGAAAGGGCTCTCAGGGTGTGCCCCAATTCTCTTGCCCTGACTGCTCTTTGTGCACCAAAATGGTACAGTTTACTGTGGGCTGCAGGCTGAGTCCTACGGTGGGGCTTGGGTGTCCCCAATCCCCCGGAGTGTGGTGCCAGGACCCTGGGGAGGGGCCCCTCTCTGCCCAACCTAGGGTAAGGGTCAGGGTCCAGGAGCCCGGCAGGGACAATCTGCAGGCTGTGCGGTGAGCTTTGTGGAGGGCTGAGAGGAGGCCATGGGGGTGGGTGAGCATGGGCCTCAGGGTTGGGGCACGGGGGGCTGCCAAAGGTGGGGACGGGCTCCGAGGGCCTCCCCAAGTTCTTGTGCCCTGTAGGCTCCATAGAGCCCCAAGGGGCAATGTTTCCTGTCGGGTGGCAAGCTGAGCCCCCGGTGGGGTATAGGTATCCCAATTCCCTGGGGCTGCGGTGTAAGGCTCCTGGAGAGACCCCCACACCCGCGGCCGACCTAGGGCTAGGTTTAGGCCCCAGGAGCCCCGCAGGCCCGATCTGCTGGCTGTATGTCGAGCTACACGGGCTGAGGTGACGGTGTGGGGAGGGTGAGCATGGACCTCAGGGTTGGGGTGTGGGAGGCCGCCGAAGGTCGCTGGTGGCTCAGGAGTGCCCTCCTGGTTCTCCCGCCCTGAATGCTCTATGGCCTCCCAAGGCACACGGTTTCCTGTGGGGTGGCAGACTGAGTCCTGCGGTGGGGCTCAGGTGTCCTGAATCCCCGTGGCTGTGGCTCCAGACTCCTGGGGAGGGGCCCCTCCACAGATGAACTAGGGTTAGGGTTGGGGCCCAGGAACCTCGCAGGCCAGATCTGCCCACTATGTGGCAAGCTCCGCCGCGGGCTGAGGTGAGGGTGCAGGGTGGGGTGAGCATGGGCTTCAAGGTTGGGTTTAGGGATCACTGAAGTTCGCTGGGGGCTCTGGGGGCCCTCCTGGTTCTCCCGCCCTGAATGCTCTACAGCCTCCCAAGGGGCACGGTTTCCTGCGGGCTGGCAGGCTTTGTCCTGCAGTGGGGCTCAGGTGTCCCCAGTCCCTGGGGCTGCGGCACCGGGCCCCAGGGGAGGGGCCGTACCCAGCCGACCTAGGGTCAGGTCTAGGCCCCAGGAACCCGGCAGGCCTGATCTGCCGGCTCTGCGATGAGCTCGGTGGCAAGCTGAAGGGAAGGCGTGGGGCAGGATGAGCGTGGGCCTCAGGGTTGGGTTGTAGGGGGCCGCCGAGGATCGCTGGGGGCTCAGGGGGCCCTACCAATTCTCCTGCATGGGATGCTCTGTGGCGCCGCAAGGGGCATGGTTTCCTGAGGGGTGGCAGGCTGAGTCCCGTGGTGGGGCTCAGGTGTACCCAACCCCGGGGGTTAGGGTACAGATTAGGGTATGGGTTAAGGTTAGGGTATGGGTTACGGTTAGGGTATGGGTGAGGGTAGGGGTTAGAGTTAGGGGAAGGAGAGGGTACGGGTTAGGGTTGGGTTTAGGGGTTACAGGTTAGAGGTTATGCGTTAGGGTACAGATAAGGGTTTAGGGTACGGGTTAGGGTTTAGGGTTTGGGGTTAGGGTGGGGTTAGGGTTCTAGTATGGGTTACGTTTAGGGTATGGGTTAGGGTTAGGGTACGGGTTAGGGTACGCATTAGGGTACGGTTTAGGGTACGTGTTAGGGTACGGCTTAGGGTAAGTGTTGGCGTACGGATTTGGGTATGGTTTAGGGTATGGGTTAGGGTTAGGGTATGGGTTAGGGTTAGGGTACAGTTTAGGGTTATGGTACAGGTTGGGTTACGGTTTAGGGTTGGGGTTAGGGTATGGGTTAGGGAACGGGTTAGGGATAGGTATAGGGTATGGTTAGGGGTTAGGGTATGGGTTAGGGTACGGGTTAGGGTACAGGTTAGGGTTAGGTATGGGTTAGGGTATGGGTTAGGGTCCGGGTTTGGGATAGTGTACGGGTTATGGTATGGGTTAGTGTTCGGGTTAGGGTATGGGTTAACGTTAAGGGAAGGATACTGGTTAGGGTTAGGGTACGGGTTACGGTTTAGGGTTTAGGGTTACAGTTAGGGTACGGGTTAGGGTTAGGTTACGGGTTGGGTTAGGGTACGGGTTATGGTATGAATTAGGGTATGGGTTAGGGTCAGGGTTTAGGGTTTAGGGTTAAGGTTAGGGTTCAGGTTAGGGTACGGGTTAGGTTTAGGTTTAGGGTTAGTTTACGGGTTAGGGGTAGGGTTAGCTGAAGGGGTAGCGTTAAGGGGAGGGTTAGGGTTTGGGGTTTGGGGTTAGTGGTTAAGGTTAGGGTTTATTGTTTAGGGCTTCGGGATTAGGGTTAAGGTTTATGGTTTAGTGTTAATGTTAGGGTTTAGGGTTTAAGGATTAGGGTTTAGGGTTAGATTTAGGGTAGGGTTAGGGTTAGGGCAAGGGTTAGGGGTTATGGTTAGGGTTAGGGTTAGGGTTTAAGGTTTAGGGTTTAAGGTTAGGGGTTAGGGTTAGACCTCAGTAGGCCAGCAGGCCCGATGCACCGTCTGTGCGGCAAGCAGAGGAGTGGGCCTAGGTGAGGGTCCCGGCGAGCGGGAGTATGGTATCCAGCGTTTTGGAGTAGGGGCCTTTGAACGTTGCTAGAGGCTCGGAGGGCCCTGCCCGTTCTCCCGCCCTGAATTACCGGCGATGCCCCTAGCGGCTCCATTCACGGTTGGGCAGCAGGGTGAGTCCCACGCTGCGGCTCGGTGATCTCCAATCCCCGGCGTTGCAGTGCCAGGCCCCTTGGGAAGGGCTCCTTGTGGGCCGACCTAGGGTTAGATTTAGCCCCCATGAGGCCGGCAGGCGTGATCCTCTGGCTAGGCGGCTAGAGGTGGGCGGGCCAAGGTGGAGGTGCTGGGGAGCGTGATGGTGGGCCCCAGCATTTTGGGGTGGGAGGCTTCAAATGTCGCCGGTTTCTCCACGGCCCTGTCCGTTCTCCCACCCTGAATGACCGGTGGTGCCCCTAGCGGCCCGGGTGGCTGCGCTGTGGAGGGTGAGTCCAGCTCTGGGGCTTGGGGTACCACATCCCCGGCGTAGTGGCACCAGGACCCTTGGGAGGGGCCCCTGGGGCGACGACCTAGGGTTAAGGTTAGCCCCAGAAAGACCGTCAGGCCCAATCCGCACACTGTGCGGCGAGTGGAGGTGCGGGCCGAGGTGAGGGCGCTGGGGAGAGGAAAAGTGGGCCCAAGCATTTTAGCGCAGGAGTTCTTCGAAGGTCGCCGGGGGCTCAGAGGGCCCTGCCCCTTCTCCCTCCTTGAATGATCGGCGGCGCCCCTACTGGCCCAGTTGGTGGCAGGGCGGCAGGGAGAGTCTGGCGCTGGGGCTCGGGTGTCCCCAATCCCCGGTGTTGCGGTGCAAGGCCCCTTGGGAGGGGCCCCTCGTGGGCCGACCAAGTGTTAGAGTTAGCCCCCAGGATGCCAGCAGGCCTGATCTGCCAGGTGTGTGGCAAGCGGAGGGGCGGGCTGAGATGTGGGTGCTAGTGAGCAGGAGTGTGGGCCCAAGCGTATTTGCAAGTTGGCCTTCGAAGGTCGCCAGGGGCTCGAAGGGCCCTGCCTGTTCTCCCGCACTGAATGACCGGCAGCACCCCTAGCAGCTCGGGTGGTGTCGGGGCAGCAGGGTGAGTCCGGCGCTGGAGCTCAGGGGTCCCCAGTCCCTGGCATTGCTGCGCCAGGCCCCTTGGGAGGTTCCCCTCGGGGGCCAACCTAGAGTTAGGGTTAGCCCCCAGGAGGCTGGCAGGCCCAATCCGCTGGCTGTGCAGCCAGCAGAGGGGCTGGCTGAGGTGAGGGCGCTGGTCAGCGGGAGCATGGGCCCAAGCATTCTGGCTCCTGGGGCCTTAGAAGTTCACTGGGACTGGGAGGGCCCTGTCCATTCTCCCGCCCTGAATGACCGGTGGTGCCCTAGCGGCCTGGGTGCCGGCGGGGATGCAGGGTGAGTCCGGCGCTGGGGCTGGGGGTCATCAATCCCCGGTGTTGTGGCGACAGGCCCCTTGGGAGGGGCCCTTTGGGGGCCAACCTAGGGTTAGGGTTAGCCCCCAGGAGGCCGGTAGGCCTGATCCGACAGCTCTGTGTTGAGCAGAGGGCGGGCCAAGGTGAGCAAGCTGGCGAGCAGGAACATGGGCCCAAGCGATTTGGTACGGGGGGCCTTCGAAGGTCGCCGGGGGCTCAGAGGGCCCTGCTCATTCTACCGACCTGAATGAGTGGCGGCATCCCTAGCGGCCGGGTTGGCAGCAAGGCGGCAGGGTTTGTCTGGCGCTGGTGCTGGGGGTCCCCAAGCACCGGTGTGGCGGTGCCAGGTCCCTTGGGAGGAGCCCCCAGGAGGCCGACATGCGCAATCCGCCGGCTGTGCAGTTTGCAGAGGTGCAGGCCGAGGTGATGGCGCTGGCGAGCGGGAGCGTCGGCCCAGGAGTTTTGGCGCGGGGTCCTTCAAAGGTCGACGGAGGCTTGGAAGGCCCTGCATGTTCTCCCTCCGTGAATGACCGGCGGCGCCCCTAGCGGCCCGGGTGGTGCCGGGGCGGCAGGGTGAGTCCGGCGCTGGGGCTCGGGTGTCCCCAATCCCTGGCGAGGCGACGCCAGGCCCCTTGGGAGGGGCCCCTCGGGGGCCGACCTGGAATAGGTTTAGCCCCCAGGAGGCAGGCAGGCCTGATCCCCCGGCTGAGCGGGGTGTGGAGCGGTGGGCCAAGGTGAGGGTGCTGGGGAGCGGGTGCGTGCACCCAAGCGTTTTGGCGCAGGGTAACTTCGAATGTTGCCGGGGTCTCTGAGGGCCCTGCTCATTCTCCGGCGCTGAATGACCGGTGGTGCCGATAGCAGCCCAGATGGACGCAGGGTGGCAGGGTTAGTCCAGACCTGGGGCTCGGGGGTCCCCAATCCGTGGCGTGGTGACGCCAGGCCCCTTGGGAGGGGCCCCTCAGGGGTTGACCTAGGGTTAGGGTTAGCCCTCAGGAGGCCGGCAGGCCCAATCCGCCAGCTGTGCAGCGAGCAGTGGGGTGGGCCGAGGTGAGGGCACTGGGGAGCAAGAGCATGGGCCTAAGCCTTTTGGTGCGGGGGGCCTTCGAATGTCGCCGATGTTTCGGAGGGCCCTACCCGTTCTCCCAACCTGAATAACCGGCGGCACCCCTAGTGTCCCGGTTGGCGGTGGGGCGGCAGTGTGAGTGTGGCGAAGGGGCTCCGGGGACCCCAGTCCCCAGCGAGGCGGCACCAGGCACCTTGGGAGGGGGCCCACCGGGGCTGACCTAGGTGTAGAGTTAGCCCCAAGGGGGCCGGCAGGCCAGATCTGCCAGCTGTGCGGTGAGCGGAGGGGTGGGCCGAGGTGAGGGCACTGGCGAGTGGGAGCGTGGGCCCAAGAGTTTTGGCAAGAGGGCTTTCGAAGTTTGCTGGGGGCTCGGAGGGCACTGCACGTTCTCCCGCACTGAATGACCGGCAGCACCCCTAGAGGCCAGGGTGGAGGCGGGGCTGCAGGGTGAGTCTGGCGCTAGGGCTAGGGCATCCCCAATCCCTGGCGTGGCGACATCAGGCCCCTTGGGAGGGGCCCCTTGGGGGCCGACGTAGGGTTTGGAGTTAGTTCCCAGGAGGCCGACAGGCCCGATCCACCAGCTGTGTGGAGAGCGGAGTGGCGGGCCAAGGTGAGACGCAGCGGCAGGGTGAGTCCACAGCTGGGGCTTGGGGGTCTCAATCACTGGCGTGATGGCGCCAGGCACTTGGGAGGGGTCCCTCGGGGGCTGACCTAGGGTTAGTGTTAGCTCAAAGGAGGCCAGCAGGCCCGATACACCGGCTGTGTGGAGAGCAGAGTGGCGGGCCAAGGTGAGGGCTCTGGGGAGCGGGATCGTTGGCTGAAGCGTTTTTGCACGGGGGCCTTCCAATGTCATCAGGGGCTCGGAGATCCCAGCCCGTTCTCCCGCCCTGAATGACCGGCGCCGCCCCTAGCAGCCCGGGTGGTGGCATGGTGGCAGGGTGAGTCTGGCGCTGCTGCTGAGCGTGCCCAAGCACAGGAGTGGCGGCTCCAGGACCCTTGTGAGGGGCCCCTCGGGGGCTGACACAGGGTTTGTGTTAGCCCCCAGGATTTCGGCAGGCCTGATCTGCCAGCTTTGCGGCGTGCAGAGGGGCAGGCCGAGGTGAGAGTGCTGGCAAGCGGGAGCGTGGGCCCAGGCGTTTTGGCGTGGGGGCCTTCAAAGATCGAGGGTGGCTCAGAAGGCCCTGTACGTTCTCCAGCCCAGAATGACCAGCAGCGCCCCTAGTGGCCCGGGTGGTGGCAGGGCAGCAGGCTGCATCTGGCGTTGTGGCTCAGGAGTCCCCAATCCTTGGTGTGGCAGCGCCAGGCCCCTCGGACGGGCCCCTCTGGGGCCGACCTAGGGTTAGTGTTAGCTCCTAGGAGGCCGACAGGCCCGATCCGCCAGTGGTGCGGCGAGCGGAGGGGTGGGCCGAAGTGAAGGCGCTGGCGAGCGGGAGCGTGGGCCCAAGCGTTTGGCACGGGGGGCCTTTAAAGATCGCCAGGAGCTCATAGAGCCCTGCCCTTTCTCCCGCCCTGAATGATCTGCGGCGCCCCAGGCGGCCCGCAAGGCGGCGGGGCAGCTGGGTGAGTCTGGCGCTGGGGCTCAGGGGTCCTCAATCCCCGGTGTTGCGGCGCCAGGCCGCTATGGAGGGGCCCCTCGGGGGCCGACCTAGGGTTAGGGTTAGCCCCCAGGAGGCCTGCAGGCCCAATCCGCCGGCTGTGCAGTGAGCAGAAGGGCGGGCCGAGGTGAGGGCGCTGGGCAGCAGGAGTGTGGGCCCAAGCGTTTTGGCGCAGGGGGATTTCAAATGTCGCCAGGAGCTCGGAGGGCCCTGCCCGTTCTCCCATCCTGAATGACTGGTGGCGCCCCTAGAGGCCTGGGTGGCGGCGGGGCGGCAGGGTAAGTCCTGCGCTGGGGCTCCAGGGTTTCCAATCGCCGGCGTGGCGGCGCCAGTCCCCTTCGTAGGGGCCCCTCGGGCCCGATGTAGGGTTAGGGTTAGCCCCCAGGAGGCCGGCAGGACCGATCTGCCAGCTGAGTGGCAAGCGGAGGGGAGGGCCAAGGTGAGGGTAATGGCAAGCGGGAGCGTGGGCCCTAGCATTTTGGCACAGGGGGCCTTCAAAGGTCGCCAGGGGCTCGGAGGGCCCTTCCCGTTCTCCAATCCTGAATGACCTGAGGCGCCCCTAGCGGCCTGGGTGGTGGCGTGGCGGCAGAGTGAGTCCGGCACTGGGGCTCGGGCATCCCCAATCCCTGGCGTGGCGACGCCAGGCCCCTTGGGAGGGACTCGTCTGGGGCCGACCTAGGTTTAGGGTTAACCCAAAGGATGCTGGCAGGCCCGATCTGCTGGCTGTGCAGTAAGCGTAGGGGCGGGCCGACGTGAATGCGCTGGCGAGCGGGAGCGTAGGCCCAAGCGTTTTGGACCGGGGGTCCTTCGAAGGTCACCGGGCCTTGGATGGCCCTTCCCGTTCTTCCGCTCTGAATGAGGACGGCGCCCCTAGTGGGCCGGGTCACGGAGGGGCGGCAGGGTGAGTCCGGCAATGGTGCTCGTGGGGACCCCAATCCCCGGCGTAGCTGCGCCAGGCACCTTGGGTGGAGCCCCTCTTGGGCCGACCTAGGGTTAGGTTTAGACCCTAGGAGGCTGGCAGGCCCGATTCGTCAGCTGTGCGGTGAGCGGTGGGGCGGGCCAAGGTGAGGGTGCTGGAGAGTGGGAGCGTGGGCCCAAGCGTTTTGGCACGGGGGGCCTTCGAAAGTCGTCGGGGGCTCAGAGGGCCCTGCCCATTCTCCCGCCCTGAATGATCGGCGGCACCACTAGCAGCCCGGTGGGGGTGGGGTGGAAGGGTGAGCCTGGCACTGGGGCTCGGGGTTCCCCAATCCCCAGCGTTGCGGCGATAGGACCCTTGGGATGGGCCCCTCGGGGGCTGACCTTTGGATAGGGTTAGCCCCCAGTTGGCTGGCAGGCCCTATCTGCCGGCTGTGCAGCGATCAAGGGGCGGGCTGAGGTGAGCACGCTGGCAAGCGGGAGTGTCGGCGCAAGCATTTTGGCGCAGGGGGTCTTCGAATGTCACCGGGGGCTCAGAAGGCCCTGCCCGTTCTCCCACCCTGAATGACCGGTGGCACCCCTAGTGGCCGGTGTGATGGCAGGCCGGCAGGGTGAGTCTGGAGCTGGGGCTCGGGGGTCCCCAATCCCCGGCGTAGCAGCGCCAGGCACTTGGGAGTGGTTCCTCGGGGGCCGACATATGGTTAGTGTTAGCCCAAAGGAGGCCGGCCGGCCTGATCCGCCGGCTGTGCAGAGAGCAGAGGGGTGGGCTGACGTTAATGCGCTGGCAAGCGGGAGCGTGGGCCCAAGCGTTTTGGCATGGGGGGCCTTCGAAGCTCACTGGGGGCTCGGAGAGCCCAGCAAGTTCTCCGGCCCTGAATGCCCGGCGGCGCACTAGCGGCCAGGGTGGTGGCGGGGAGGCAGGGTGAGTCCAGAGCTCGGGCTCGGGGGTCCCCAATACCCGGCGTGGCATTGCCTGGCCCCTTGGGAGGGGTCCCTCAGGGGCCGAGCTAGGGTTTTCGTTAGCCCCAAGGAGGCCGGCAGGCCCGATCCGCCGCCTCTACGGCGTGCAGAGGGGCTGGCCGAGGTGAGGGCACTGGCGAGCGGGACCGTGGACCCTAGGGTTTTGGCGCCAGGAGACTTCGAATATCGGCGGGGGCTCAGAAGGCCTTGCCCGTTCTCCCTCCCTGAATGAACGGCGGCGCTCCTAGCAGCCTGGGTGGCGCCGGGGTGGCAGGGTGTGTCCGGCGGTGGGGCTTGGGGATCCCAAATCCCTGGCGTGGTGGCGCCAGGCCCCTTGGGAGGGGCCCCTCTGGGGCCGACCTAGCGTTAGGGTTAGCCCCCAGGAGGCTGGCAGACCCGATCCGCCAGCTCTGCCGCATGCGGAGGGGCTAGCCGAGGTGAGGGCGCTGGCGAGCGGGAGCATGGGCCCAAGCGTTTTGTCGCGGGGGACCTTCGAAGGTTGCCGGGGGCTCCGCAGGCCCTGCCCTTTCTAACGCCCTGAATGAGGACGGCGCCCCTAGCGGGCCGGGTGGTGAGGAGCGGCAGCGTGCGTCCGGCGGTGGGGTTCAGGTGTCCCCAATCCCCAGCATGGCGGCGCCAGGCCCCTTGGGAGGGGCTCCTCTGGGGCCGACCTAGGTTTAGGGTTAGCCCAAAGGAGGCCAGCAGGCCCGAACCGCCGGCTGTGCGGTGAGCAGAGGGGCGGGCCAAGGTGAGGGTGCTGGCAAGCGGGAGCGTGGGCCCAGGCGTTTTGGCATGGAGGGCCTTCCTTTTTTGCTGGGGGCTTGGAGGGCCCTGCCCATTCACACACCCTAAATGACCGGTGGCGCCCCTAGCGGCCAGAGTGGCGGCGTGTCAGCAGGATGAGTCTGGAGCTGGGGCTCAGTGGTCCCCGATCCCCGGCGTGGTGGCTCCAGGCACTTGGGAGGGGTCCCTCGGGGGCTGACCTAGGGTTAGGGTTAGCCCAAAGGAGGCCGGGGCCCGATCCGCCCGCTGTGTGGCGAGGGGAGGGGTGAGCCGAGGTGAGGGCGCTGGTGAGCAGGAGGTTAGGCCCAAGCGTTTTGGTGCGGGGGGCCTTCGAAGGTCATCAGGGGCTCAGAGGGCCCTGCCGGTACTCCCTCCCTGAATGACCGGTGGCGCCCCTAGCATCCCGGGTGGCGGCGGGGCGGCAGGGTGAGTCTGGAGTAGGGCTCAGGGATCCAAATGCCCCGGCGTGGTGGCGCCTGGCCCCTTGGGAGGGGTCCCTCGGGGGCCGACCTAGGGTTAGGGTTAGCCCAAAGGAGGCTGGGGCCCGATCCGCCGGCTGTGCAGAGAACGGACGGGTGGGTCGAGGTGAGGGCGCTGGCGAGCGGGAGCATGAGCCCAAGCGTTTTGGCGTGTCAGGCCTTCGAATGTCACCGGGGGCTCAGAGGGCCCTGCCCGTTCCCCAGGCCCGAATGAGGACGGTGCCCCTAGCGAGCCGGGTCGCAGTGGGGCAGCAGGGTGAGTTCAGCCCTGGTGCTTGGGGGTCCCCAATCACCCACGTGGTGGTGCCAGGCCCCTTGGGATGGGCCCCTCAGGATCCGACCTCGGGTTAGGGTTAGCCCCAGGAGGCCGGCAGTCCCGATCTGCCAGCTGTGCAGTGAGCGGAGGGGCGGGCTGAGGAGAGGGTGCTGGCGAGCAGGAGCGTAGGCCCAAGTGTTTTGGTGCGGGGGGCCTTTGAAGGTCACTGGGGGCTTGGAGGGCCCTGCCCGTTCTCCCGCCCTAAATAACTGGTGGCATCCCTAGCAGCCCGCGTGGCGGCAGGGCGGCAGGGTAAGTAATGCGCTGGGGCTCGAGGGTCCCCAATCCCCGGCGTGGCATCGCCAGGCCCCTTGGGAGGGGCCCCTCGTGAGCAGACCTAGAGTTAGGGTCAGTTCCCAGGAGGCTGGCAGGCCCGATCCGCTGTCTGTGCGGCAAGAGGGGGGGTGGGCTGAGGTGAGCACGCTGGCATGCGGGACCGTGGGCCCAAGCGTTTTGGCGCAGGGGGCCTTCGCAGGTCGCCGGGGGCTCACAGGGCCCTGGCCGCTTTCCCGCCCTGAATGACCGGCAGCGCCCCTAGCGCCCCGGGTCGTGGTGGGGCGGCAGGGTGAGTCCGGCGCTGGTGCTCGAGGGTCCCCATGCCCCAGCGTGGCGGAGCCAGGCCCCTTGGGAGGGGCCCCTCGGGGGCTGATGTAGGGTTTGGTTTAGCCCCGAGGAGGCTGGCAGGCCTGATCCGCTGGCTGTGTGGCATGCGGAGGGGCTAGTCTAGGTGAGGGCGCTGGCGAGCGGTTCTGTGGGTCCAAGCGTTTTGGCGCGGGGGTCTTCAAATGTCGCCCGGGGCTCTGAGGGCCCTGCCCGTTCTCCCGCCCTGAATGAGGACAGCGCCCCTAGCGGGCCGGGTCACAGCGCGGAGGCAGGGTGAGACTGCCGCTGGTGCTCGGGGGTCCCCAAGCCCCGGCGTGGCGGAGCCAGGCCCCTTGGGAGGGGCCCCTCGGGCGCCGACGTAGGGTTTGTGTTAGCTCCAGGAGGCTGGCAGGACCTATCCGTCGGCTGTACTGTGAGTGGAGGGTGGGTCGATGTGAATGCACTGGCGAGTGGGAGCATGGGCCCAAGCGTTTTGGCGAGCGGGCATTCGAAGCTTGCCGGGGGCTCGGAGAGCCCTGCCCGTTCTAACGCCCTGAATGACTGGCGGCGCCCCTAGCAGCCCGGGTGGTGGTGGGGCGGCAGGGTGAGTCAGTCGATGGGGCTCAGGGGACCCCAATCCCAGGTGTGGTGGCGCCAGGCACCTTGGGAGGGGCCCCTTGGGGGCCAACCTAGGTTTAGGGTTAGCCCCCAGGAGGCCTGCAGGCCCGATCCGCCAGCTGTGTGGCAAGTGGAGGGACGGGCCGAGGTGAGGGCGCTTGCGAACGGGAGCTTGGGCCCAAGCGTTTTGGCGCGGTGGGCCTTCAAAAGTCGCCGGGGGCTCGGAGGGCCCTACACGTTCCCCAGCCCCGAATGAGGACAGTGCCCCTAGTGAGCCGGGTCGCAGCAGCGCGGCAGGGTGACTTCGGCCCTGGTGCTCGGGGGTCCCCAATCACCCGCGTGGCGGCACCAGGCCCCTTGGGATGGGCCCCTCGGGATCCGACCTCGGGTTAGGGTTAGCCCCAGGAGGCCGGCAGTCCCGATCTGCCAGCTGTGCAGTGAGCGGAGGGGCGGGCTGAGGAGAGGGTGCTGGCGAGCAGGAGCGTAGGCCCAAGTGTTTTGGCGCGGGGGGCCTCTGAAGGTCACTGGGGGCTTGGAGGGCCCTGCCCGTTCTCCCGCCCTAAATAACTGGTGGCATCCCTAGCAGCCCGCGTGGCGGCAGGGCGGCAGGGTAAGTAATGCGCTGGGGCTCGAGGGTCCCCAATCCCCGGCGTGGCATCGCCAGGCCCCTTGGGAGGGGCCCCTCGTGAGCAGACCTAGAGTTAGGGTCAGTTCCCAGGAGGCTGGCAGGCCCGATCCGCTGTCTGTGCGGCAAGAGGGGGGGTGGGCTGAGGTGAGCACGCTGGCATGCGGGACCGTGGGCCCAAGCGTTTTGGCGCAGGGGGCCTTCGCAGGTCGCCGGGGGCTCACAGGGCCCTGGCCGCTTTCCCGCCCTGAATGACCGGCAGCGACCCTAGCGCCCCGGGTCGTGGTGGGGCGGCAGGGTGAGTCCGGCACTGGTGCTCGAGGGTCCCCATGCCCCAGCGTGGCGGAGCCAGGCCCCTTGGGAGGGGCCCCTCGGGGGCTGACGTAGGGTTTGGTTTAGCCCCCAGGAGGCTGGCAGGCCTGATCCGCTGGCTGTGTGGCATGCGGAGGGGCTAGTCTAGGTGAGGGCGCTGGCGAGCGGTTCTGTGGGTCCAAGCGTTTTGGCGCGGGGGTCTTCAAATGTCGCCCGGGGCTCTGAGGGCCCTGCCCGTTCTCCCGCCCTGAATGAGGACAGCGCCCCTAGCGGGCCGGGTCACAGCGCGGAGGCAGGGTGAGACTGCCGCTGGTGCTCGGGGGTCCCCAAGCCCCGGCGTGGCGGAGCCAGGCCCCTTGGGAGGGGCCCCTCGGGCGCCGACGTAGGGTTTGTGTTAGCTCCAGGAGGCCGGCAGGACCTATCCGTCGGCTGTACTGTGAGCGGAGGGTGGGTCGATGTGAATGCACTGGCGAGTGGGAGCATGGGCCCAAGCATTTTGGCGAGCGGGCATTCGAAGCTTGCCGGGGGCTCGGAGAGCCCTGCCCGTTCTAACGCCCTGAATGACCGGCGGCACCCCTAGCAGCCCGGGTGGTGGCGGGGCGGCAGGGTGAGTCAGTCGATGGGGCTCAGGGGACCCCAATCCCAGGTGTGGTGGCGCCAGGCACCTTGGGAGGGGCCCCTTGGGGGCCAACCTAGGTTTAGGGTTAGCCCCCAGGAGGCCTGCAGGCCCGATCCGCCAGCTGTGTGGCAAGTGGAGGGATGGGCCGAGGTGAGGGCGCTTGCGAACGGGAGCTTGGGCCCAAGCGTTTTGGCGCGGTGGGCCTTCAAAAGTCGCCGGGGCCTCGGAGGGCCCTACAGGTTCCCCAGCCCCGAATGAGGACGGTGCCCCTAGTGAGCCGGGTCGCAGCAGGGCGGCAGGGTGACTTCGGCCCTGGTGCTCGGGGGTCCCCAATCACCCGCGTGGTGGCACCAGGCCCCTTGGGATGGGCCCCTCGGGAGCCGACCTAGGGTTAGGGTTAGCCCCAGGAGGCCGGCAGTCCCGATCTGCCGGCTGTGCAGCGAGCGGAGGGGCGGGCTGAGGAGAGGGTGCTGTCGAGCAGGAGCATAGGCCCAAGCGTTTTGGCGCGGGGGTCTTCGAAGGTCGCCGGGGCTCGGAGAGCCCTGCGCGTTCTCCCACCCTAAATAACTGGCGGCGCCCCTAGCAGCCTGGGTGGTGGCAGTGCAGCAGGGTAAGTAATGCACTGGGCTCGAGGGTCCCCAATCCCCGGCGTGACATTGCCAGGCCCCTTGGGAGGGACCCCTCGTGAGCAGACCTAGAGTTAGGGTTAGTTCCCAGGAGGCTGGCAGGCACAATCCGCTGTCTGTGCGGCGAGAGGGGGGGCGGACCGAGGTGAGGGCACTTACTAGCAAGAAGCGTGGGCCCAAGCGTTTTGGTGTGGGGGCCTTCAAAGGTCACCAGGGGCTCGGAGGACCCTGCCCGTTCTCCCGCCCTGGATGACCGGCGGTGCCCCTAGAGGCCCAGGTGGCAGCGGGGCGGGAGGGTGAGTCCGGCACTGGGGCTTGTGGGTCCCAAATCCCTGGCGTTGCGGCACCAGGCCCCTTGGGAGGGGCCCCTCAAGGGCCGACCTAGGGTTAGGGTTAGCCCCCAGGAGACCGTCAGGCCCAATCCGCCAGCTGTGCAGCGAGCGGAGGGTGGGCCGAAGTGATGGTGCTGGCGAGCAGGAGCGTGGGCCCAAGGGTTTTGGTGCAGAGGGCCTTCAAATGGCGCCGGGGGCTCGGAGGGCCCTGTCCATTGTTCTGCCCTGAATGACCGACGGCTCTCCTACCGGCCCGGGTGGCGGCGGGGCGGCACGGTGAGTCCGGCGCTGGGACTCGGGGGTCACCAATCCCAGGCATTGCAGCGATAGGCCCCTTGGGAGGGGCCCCTTGGGGGCCGACCTGGTGTTTGGGTTAGCCCCCAGAAGGCCGGCAGGCCCGATCCGCCAGCTTGCGGCGAGCGGAGGGGCGGCTGAGGTAAGGCGCTAGCGAGCAGGAGCATGGGCCCAAGCTTTTTGGCACGGGGGGCCTACTAAGGTCGCAGGGGCCTCGGAGGACCCTGCCCGTTCTCCAGCCCTGAATGATGGGCGACGCCCCTAGTGGCCCAGGTGGTGGCGGGGCAGCAGGGTGAGTCCGGAGTTGGGGCTGTGGGGGCCCAATCCCTGGTGTTGCGGTGCCAGGTCCCTTGGGAGGGGCCCCTCGGGGGCCGACCCAGGGTTAGCGTTAGCCCCCAGGAGGCCAGCCGACCCGATCCGCCAGCTTGTGGTGAGCGGACGGGGGGTCGAGGTACGGGCGCTGCGAGCGGAAGCGTGGACCCAAGTTCCTTGGTGCGGGGGGCCTTCGAAGGTCGCCGGGGGCTCGGAGGGCCCTGCCCATTCTCCCGCCCTTAATGTCCGGTGTTGCCCCTACCGACCCAGTTGGCAGAAGGGCGGCAGGGTGAATCCGGCGCTGGGGCTGGGAGGTACCCTATCCCCGGCGTTGTGGGTCCAGGCCACTTAGGAGGGGACCTTAGGGGGCCGACCTATGTTTAGGGTTATCCCCCAGGTGGCTGACAGGCACTATCTGCCTCCTGTGCGGCAAGCAGAGGGCCTGGCCGAAGTGAGGGTGCTGGCGAACGGGAGCATGGGCCCAAGCGTTTTGGCTCTGGGGGCCTTCAAAAGTCACCGATAGCTCGGAGGGCCCTACATGTCCTCCCGCACTGAATGACCAGCGGCGCCCCTACCGGCCCGGTTGGCGGTGGGGCAGCAGGGTGAATCCGGCGCTGGGGCTCAGGGATCCCCAACCCCCAGCGTTGTGGTGCTAGGCCCCTGGGGAGGGGCCCCTAAGGGGCCGACCTAGGGTTACGGTTAGCCCCAAGGAGGCCGGCAGGCCGATCTGCTGGCTGTGCAGAGCGGAGGGGCGAACCGAGGTGAGGGCTCTGGCGAGCGGGTGCGTGAGCCCAAGCGTTTTGGCGAGGGGGTCTTTGAAGTTCGCCGGGGGCTCGAGGGCCCTGCCCATTCTCCCGCCCTCAATGACCTGCGGCACCCCTAGCTGCCCGGATGTCGGAAGGGTGGCAGGGTGAGTCCAGCGCTGGGGCTTGGGGGTCCCCCATCCCCAGCTTGCGGCACCAGGCCCCTTGGGTGGGGGCCCTCGGGGACAGACCTAGGGATAGGGTTAGCCCCCAGTAGGCCAGCAGGCCCGATCCACCTGCTGTGTGGTGAGCGAGGGGAGGGCTGAGGTGAGGGCGCTGGCGAGCAAGAGCTTGGGCCCAAGGGTTTTTTCGCGGAGGGGTTCGAAGGTCGCTGGGGCCTTGGAAGGCGCTGCCCGTTTTCCTGCCCTTAATGAACGACGGCGCCCCTAGTCGCCAGGGTGGTGGCAGGGGGGCAGGTTAAGTCCAGCGCTGGGGATCGGGGGTCCCCCATCCCCGGCGTTGCGGCGCCAGGGCCCTTGGGAGGGGTCCGTCGATGGCCGACCTAGGCTTAGGGAGATTCCCCAGGAGGACGGCAGGCCCGATCCGCCAGCTCTGCGGCAAGCGGAGGGGCAAGCTGAGGTGAGGGCGCTGGGGAGCGGGAGCATGGGCCCAAGCGTTTTGGCGCAGGGGGCCTTCGATGGTCGCCATGAGCTCTGATGGCCCTGCCCGTTCCCCCGCCCTTAATGACCGGCGGCACCCTAGCGGCCAGGGTGGCGGTGGGGAGGCAGTGTGAGTCTGGAGCTGGGGCTCAGGATTCCCCAAGCCCCGGTGTGGCGGTGCCAGGCCCCTTGGTGGGGCCCCTCGGGGGCCGAAGTAGGGTTTGGGGTTATCTCCCAGGAGTCCGGCAGGCCCGATCTGCCCACTGTGCGATGGGCGGAGGTGCGGGTCGAGTTGAGGGCGATGGCGAGCGGGAGCGTGGGCCCCAGTGTTTTGGTGCCCTGAGCCTTCGAATGTTGCCATGGCTCGGAGGGCCCTGCCCGTTCTCCCGCCCTGAATGACCGGCGGCGCCCCTAGGGGCCAGTAGGGGAGGGGCGGTAGAGTGAGTCTGGCACTGTGGCTCAGGGGTCCCCAATCCCCGACGTTGTGGCACCAGGCCTTTGGAAGGGGCCCCTCGGGGTCCGACCTAGGGTTAGGGTTAGCCCCCAGGAAGCAGGCTGGCCCGATCCGCTAGATGTTCGGTGAGCGGAAGGGCGACCTGAGAAGAGGGCGCTGGCGAACGGGAGCGTGGGCCCAAATGTTTTGGTGCGGGAGGCCTTCTAAGGTCAGCGGGGGCTCAGAGGGCCCTGCCCTTTCTTCCACCCTGAAATTCCGGCAACGCCCCTAGCGGCCTGGGTGGTGGTGGGGCGGCAGGGTGAGTCCGGCGCTGGGCCTGGGGTTCCCCAATCCCCGGCATTGCGATGCCAGTCCCATTAGGAGGGGCCCCATGGGGACAGACCTAGGGTTAGGGTTACACCCAGAAGCCCGGCAGGCGGGATCTGCCAGCTGTGTGGCGAGAGGAGGGGTGGGTCGAAGTGAGTGCGCTGACAAACAGGAGCATGAGCCCAAGCGTTTTGGCGCGGGGGGCCTTCAAAGGTCGCTGGGGGCTCGGAGGGGCCTGCCAGTTCTGCCGCCCTGAATGACCGAGGGTGCCCCTAGCAGCCCGGGTGATGGCGCGGGGGCAGGGTGAGTTCGCAGCCGGGGCTCGGGTTCCCCAATCCCTGGCGTTGCGGCGCCAGTCCCCTTGGGAGGGGCCCCTCTGGGGCCCAGCTTGGGTTAAGGTTAGCCCCCAGGAGGGTGGCAGGCGCGATCCGCCAGCTCTGCGGCTATTGGAGTGGTGTGCTGAGGTGAGGTCGCTGGCGACCAGGAGCGTCGGCCCAAGCGTTTTGGCGCGGATGGCCTTCGTAGTCGCCAGAGGCTCGGAGGGCGCTGCCCGTTCTCCCGCCCTGAATGACCGGCGGTGCCCGTAGCGGCCCGGTTGGCGACGGGACGGCAAGGTGAGTCCAGCACTGGGGGGGGGTCCCCAATCCCCAGCGTGGCTGCACCGGACACTTGGAAGTGGTCCCTCGGGGGCCGACCTAAGGTAGGGTTAGCCCAAAGGAGGCCGGCAGGCCCGATCCTCCAGCTGTGCGGCGAGCAGAGGGGCAGGTTGAGATGAGCGATTTGTCGAGTGGGAACATGGGCCCAAAGTTTCGGCGTGAGGGGCCTTCGAATTTTGCCAGGGACTCAGAGGGTCCTGCCCGTTCTTCCGTCCTGAATGACCGATGGCGCTCCTCACGGCACTGGTGGCAGCGGGGCGGCAGGTTGAGTCCGGTGCTGGGTCTCGGGGGTCCCCAATGCCCGGCTTTGCGGCGCCAGGCCCCTTGGGAAGGGCCATTTGGGGGCAGACCTAGGGTTAGGGTTAGCCCCCAGGAGGCCCACAGGCCCGATCCACCGGCTGTGCAGTGAGCAGAGGGGTGGTCCGAGGTGAGGGCGCAGGTGAGCAGGAGCTTGGGCCCAATCGTTTTGGCGCGGGGGGTCTTCGAAGGTCGCCAGGGGCTCGGAGGGCCCTGCCCATTTTCCCGCCCTGAATGACTGACGGCACTCCTAGCAGCCCAGTTGGCGGTGGGGCGGCAAGGTGAATCCCGCGCTGGGGCTCGGGGTCAGCAATCCCAGGCGATGTGGCGCCAGGCCCCATCCATCGGAGGGGCCCCTCGGTGGCCGACCTACGGTTAGGTTTAGCCACCAGAAGGCAGGCTGGCCCGATCCGCCAGCTATCCGGTGAGCGGAGGGGCAGGCCAAGGTGAGGGCGCTGGCGAGCGGGAGCCTGGGCTCAAGCGTTTTGGCGCAGGGGCCCTTTGAAGGTCGCAGGGGGCTCCAAGGGCCCTGCCCGTTTTCCAGCCTTGAATATCCGGCCGCACCCCTAGCGGCCCAGGTGGCGGCAGGACGGCAGGGTGAGTCCGGCGCTGGGGCATGGGGGTCCCCAATCCCCGGCGTTGTGGTGCCAGGCCCCTTTGGAGGGGCCCTTTGGGGACCGAACTAGTGTTAGGGTTAGCCCCCGGGGGGCCGGCAGACCCTATCTGCCAGGTGTGCGTCGAGTGGAGTGGCGGGCCGAGGTGAAGGAGCTGGCAAGCGGGAGTGAGGGCCCAAGCGTTTTGGCGTGGGGGGACTTCGATGGTCGGCAGGGGCTCGGAGGGCCCTGCCCGTTTTCCCCGCCCTGAATGATCGGCGGCGCCCCTACCAGCCCGGGTGGCAGCGGGGCAGTAGGGTGAGTCCAGCGCTGGGGATCGTGGATTCCCAATCCCCAGCGTTGCGGCGCCAGGCCCCTTGGGAAGGGCCCCTAGTGGGCTGAACTAGGGATACCAATAGTCCCCAGGAGGCCAGCAGGCCCAATCCGCTGGCTATGCGACTAGCGGAGGGGGGGGGCCGAGGTGAGGGTGCTGGCGAGCGGGAGCATGGGCCCAAGCGTTTTGGCGAGGGGGGCCTTCGAAAGTCGCAGGGGGCTCAGAGGGCCCTGCCCATTCTCCCGCCCTGAATGACTGACAGCGCTCCTAGCGGCCAGGGTGGCGGTGGGTCAGCAGGGTGAGTCCAGTGCTGAGGCTTGGGCGTCCTGAATCCCTGGCTTGCGGCACCAGGCCCCTTGGGAGGGGCCCCTCGGGCGCCGACCTAGCGTTAGGGTTAGCTCCCAGGAGTCGGCAGGCCCGTATGCCGGCTGTGCAGCGAGCGGAGGGGTGGGCCGAGGCAAGGGTGCTGGCGAGCAGGAACATGGGCCCAGGCGTTTGGCGCAGGGGGCCTTCGATGGTCGCTGTGGGCTCGGAGGGCCCTGCCCGTTCTCCCGTCCTGACTGACTGGCAGCGGCCCTAGAAGCCCGGGTGGCGGTGGGGTGGCAATGTGAGTCCGGCGCTGCAGCTCGGGGGTCACCAATCTCCGGCATTGTGGCACCAAGCGCCTTGGGAGGTACGCCTCGGGGGCTGACCTAGGGTTAGAGTTAGACCTCAGGAGGCCGGCAGGCCCAAAACGCCAGCTGTGTGGCGAGCAGATGGGCGAGCCGAGGTGAGGGCGCTGGCGAACGGGAGCGTGGGCCCAAGCGTTTTGGCGCGGGGGGCCTACGAAGGCCCCAGGGGCCTCGGAGGTCCCTGCCTGTTCTCCCTCCCTGAATGACCGGCGGCACCTGTAGCGGCCCGGGTGGTGGCGGGGCTGCAGGGTGAGTCTGGCGCTGGGGCTCGGGGGTCCCTAATACCCGGCGTTGCCCCGCCAGGCCCTTTGGGACGGGCCCCTCGGTGGCCAACCTAGGGTTAGGGTTAGCCCCCAGGAGGCTGGCAGGCTCGATCAGCCCATGTGCAGTGAATGGAGGTGTGGGTCGAGGTGAGATAGCTGGCGAGCGGGAGCGTGGGCCAGAGCATTTTGGCTTTGCCTTGGGGTGCCTTCGAAAGTCACAGGTGGCTCGGAGGGTCCTGCCGGTTCTGTCGCCCTGAAGGACTGGCAACGCCCCTAGCTCCCCATGTGGCGGTGGGGCGGCAGGGTGCATCCGGCGCTGGGACTTGGGGGTCCCCAATCAATGGAATGCGGCACCAGGCCACGTGGGAGGGGCCCCTCGGTGGTGACCTAGGGTTAGGGTTAGACCCCAGGAAGCCAGCAGGCCCGATCCGCCAGCTCTGCAGCGAGCGTAGGGGTGGGCCGAGGTTAGGGCGCTGGCTAGCAGAAGCGAGGGAGCCAGAGTTTTTGCGCAGGGGGCCTTCGAAGGTCACGGGGGGATCGGAGTGCCCTGCCCATTCTCCCTTCCTGAATGAAGGGCAACGCCCCTAGCGCCATGGGTGCTTGCGGGGTGGCAGAATGAGTCCAGCACTGGGGCTCGGGTTCCCAAATCCCCGGCATTGTGGTGCCAGGCTCCTTGGGAGGGGGCCCTCGGGGGCCGACCTAGGGTAAGTGTTAGCCCCCAGGAGTCCAGCAGGCCCGTTCCGCCAGCTCTGAGGCAGGTGGAAGGGCAGGCCGAGGTGAGGGCGCTGGCAAGAGGGAGTGTGGGCCCAAGCGTTTTGGCACGGGGGGCCTTCGAAGGTCACTGGGGACTTGGAGGACCCTGCCTGTTCTCTCGCCCTGAAAGACTGGCGGCGCCCCTAGCCGCCCGCGTTGTTGCGGAGCAGCAGGGTGACTCCGGCACTGGGCTCAGGGGTCCCCAATCCCCGGCGTTGTGGCACCAGGCCCCTTGGGGGGGCCCCTCAGGAGGCCGGCAAACCCGGCGCTAAGTGGCTCTGGTAATATAACAAAAATGCCATACACTTATCTGTAAGAAATAACAGTGTACAGGAACCCTCTTAGCCCTAACATCATCCTTTGTGAATATGGAAGCCAGCCCCAAAGTGGTCGTGGAAGTCTGACGAACGCGCTAAGCACTTTTCTCTGAGTCACCACAATATACAGGGAAAGACCAATGTACATTATCTTTCACGAGTACGAAGCATTAATGAAAAGGTTCTGGAATTTCGAGGACTCTGACCCATCCTTATTGGTAATAAACCACCGTGTACAGGAAAACACCTTCAACTCTCATCAGCCTCCTCAATCCTGATTCCAATTCAACTTTGGGTGTGTAGGACTAGGGAAATGTCCACATCTTATTGCTAAGAAAAACGATGTCAGGGTAATGCCCTTCAAGTCACCTCAGCCTTCCTGAAGATGGAATCAAGAATCAAGGTGGTTATGCTACCATGAGGTAAGGAAGATGAGCATATAAGTGAGAAACAACAGTGGGCAGGACCTCTCTTCCAACGAACAGTATCTTTGCTTAATGTTGAATCCCTATGGTAAATGGTTGTGGGCATTTGTGAGGTCAAAATCTGAAGTGATTTGTAAAACCTCTTGGCCATTCATAGATGAGACTAAGGTAGTTGGGGACCACTAGGCAGTGATTTGTCCACTGTCAAAAATATGAAAAGATAAAAGAGACAGATGAGGTCTCCTCAGGCATTGTCCTTTATCCTCATCCTCCGTGAGGATGGCCATCTTTGGACAGCTCAGTGTCAGGGTCTCATTCACAGTGGGGGCATCTGTTCCTCACAGATATCAGGCAGGGAAAAGGATTTTGTTCTCTGTGCCAGCCCAGCCACAGCTGAGTGTCACAGCACCCTCTCATGGGCTCATAAGAGTTTCACTGTCACCAGGCAGGTCATTGTATTTGATAAACCACTGTGAGAGTTTGCAATTGCCTTCATCTGCAACCTCCAAGAAGCAAATGCAGGTCTCTGGTACCACGTGAAGTCATGTGAAGGCATCATGAGAAAGTGTCCTTTTGCTTAAGAAAAACATGGCTGGGGCTCCTGGCTGGCTCAGCCAGTTAAGCATGTGCCTTTGGCTTAGGTTATGATCCCAGGGTTCTGGGATCGAGCCGAGGATCCCTGCTCAACAGGAAAGGAGGTTGGGAAATAGAACCCACAGAGAATGTGAATAAAGGGGAGTGAAATGGAACTTGGTCTGTGTTTTGCTTTAGGGATTGGAAGTTCGTTTTTTCTCAATTGTGATTGTTCTTGAAACAAAAAAGGTATATTGTTTTTTTTTACCTTTAATTTTTTTCTAATAATAATTTTTTATTATGATATGTTAGTCACTATACAGTATTTCCTTAGTTTTTGATGTAGTGTTCTGTGATTCATTATTTGCATACAACACCCAGTGCTCCACGCAATATGTACCTTCCTTAATACCCATCACTGGCCCATCCCAATCCCCCACCCCTCTCCCCTCTGAAGCCCTCAGTTTGTTTCCCAGAGTCCATAGTCTCTCTTGGTTCATTCCCCCTTCTGTTTAGGGTCCATTGTCTAAAGGGACAGACAGTGGAAGTTCACCAAATATAAGATCGAAATTTCATTGTTCATGATAGATGCCGCCAAGTAGTTCCCAGACATTTCATTCTACTGCAGTAATTCATTACACCTGTGCAGGTGCACGTGGAAAACAATTGATGCATTCATAGTGGTAATAAAATACGCCCCTCAGTAGTAGAATAATAGAGGATGCATATGTGTAAATTTATTCGACTACAGCTTCCATGCTTTCCCTTTGGTTCCTTATTATCTATAAAATTGGACAATTTTTGTTCTCTAGGCTTCAAATTCATTGTCAGTATTTAGAGTTTTTCAATGCTGATCTTCTCCTGTATAAGTTACCAAAAACCTAAAATATGTATGAACTTTAAAAAACGCTATATTGAAAATGACAGCAGAGAAGTTCCATTTTGTGAATATTGTGTCAATGGATCTCTATTTTGACATCAGTGTTCATTAGAAATGATGACATTTCATATGAGTATAAATATCAATGTGAAAAAGAAATGGTAGGAAGAACCTTGAATGTTTAAGTAATTGGTGAAATGACAGGTGTCTGTGTGTGTGTGTGTGTGTGTGTGTGTGTGTGTGTGTGTGTGTGTAATTGATTTTCAGTGAATGGTTCAGCTTCTTGTAGGGCCTCCGAGAGAGCCCAGGTGAACCTTTCAATGAGTTGGTATCTGTTTTCAGAACATGGGAATCTCTTAGTCCAATAGTCAATCAGGCAAGCTTTGGGGTCTTAAAGAGTTTCAGTCCTCAGCGATGGTGTTGCAGACCCTTGTGAGCAAACCTTAGGGTATGCTCAGAGCCCTCATTAGCAGGTACCAAAGTGTGAAGATTTCAGACAGCATTTCCCAAAGAAGTACCTCTTGAGTCTCTGTCCTTGTCAGTTCCCTACACTTCCTTACACTAGTTATGTGATCAGTGTGTTTCAGGATAATCCCCACATGTGATTTTTGCTATTTCCTACTAGTCCTATCTGTTTCTCTTCTTCTTCTTTTATGGTAGGGGTTGGGAAGCAACCTGTGTGGTGGAGGAAGGGGTGTGGTAGTTGTCTGCCTTCAGAGGACCGAATGATGCCTAGAAATTGTACTGTAGGTTGAGGTCAATTGTCCATCCTCTGAGTGTCAGGAATTCCATCACTTTACTTTGATGCTAGTCTGTTCTTCAAGCTGTCCTCAGAAATAAGGACGTCAACCATCTAGGGAATAATGGTTTGTGTGTATGTTTTCATTTTAGGAAAGGCCTTGCTGTTCCTGAAAATAATACTGTAGAGCACCCTTTCCTGTTCTTATTGGCCATCAGTCAATCTTTTGTGAATTATTCGTTTATAAATAGACTTTTTATGGTTGATGAGCAGGAATTCTTTATTGACAAGTCTTGTCAGTGTGTGTATTGCAAATCTTTACTTCCCAGCCTGCGGTTCACTTTTTCATTTTCTTATGGTCATAAGATAAGGAGAAATGTCACATTTTTATGAAGTCCCACTGAATTCTTTTAAATGGTTAGTGCACCCTAGGTCCTACCCCAAGATTGACAGGTTCTACGTTTTCTTTCAGAAACTGTCCAATGGGAAGCTACAATCCATCTCAAATTTATAAATTGCATTTTTAATTCTAATAGGGTATTTATAGACTGTTTTGGATTTTCTATGTACACAATCGTATTATCTGTGAATAGTCACAATTATCCCCTCAATTCGTTATACTTTTTGTTTCTCTTGCCTTCTAACACTGGTAGATTCTCTGATGCAACATTGAATAGAGCAGCGTTGTTTGAAGATTTTAATATACCTTTCTCAATATCTGACAGAAAAAGCAGACAAAACATTGGTAAAAATGTGACCTAATTGACATATAGGGAACATTCCATAATAAGTGCAGAATACATTATTTCAAGTGGTCATAGACTCTTTACCCAAATAGATGATAGGTGGGGCCACGAATCAAGGCTACAAATGTTAAACCCTGAAATTAACTAGATTCTATTCTTAGACCACAGGGGAATTGAGCCACAGTCATAGCGAAAATAAAACTAGGAAGTCCTTCAATGTTTAAAACTTAAATGGAACTTTGCTACATATCCTAAAGGTCAGAGAAGGAATCTCAATGGAAATTCTGAACCTTTTCTACATGAGGGCTCACACACAATGGCACTTTCTTTGTGAAGAGCATTATAATAACCTAGACAGGAGTTGAGCCTTAAGTCAGAGTTCTGCCTGCCCCAGCCACACCTGGCAGCCTTGGCCTGTGGTCCCCCTCAGCTGTCCTTTCTGGTGGCCCTGAGCTAAGGGGGTCAACATGGCCATATGGAAATGGGAAGCTCCCCTCTCATAGTGATGACGGTGCCCCCTCCCCAGCTGCCCTTTCTGGTTGCTCTGAGCTAAGGGGGTCAACATGGCCGTATGGAAATTAGAAGCTCCCCACTCTTAGTGATGACGTTGCTATGGTATCGTCCTCACCAGTCCAACAACATGATTTCTGAGTGAAATATGACACAAGAGCAACTTCTTGGCCTTCCTTCAGGTTTGAAAATCATCTGGTGAGTCATCTATTAGGAATATGGATTCAACATGTGTTCTTTCTTCTGGAAAAGAAATAGACCCAATAGCAATTATGGCTTCCTGAGCACCTGTTCTTGAGAGACATCATACTGGCTCTTTGTAGCATTCTGCCTCTTAAACTTCTCAACTAGGGTGTAGATATTTGTAGGCACATTTTCAGGTGGTTAGACAGGGACTCGGATGATATGAGTCACAGAGGATTTTAGTGTCAGAAACCTAAGTGGGATCCCCAAATTGACTCCAAATCCCTTGTTGTTCCATACAGGGTACTATTTCCCTCTTATCTCTGGTCTTCTCGATCTGGAAACCTATCAAGTATCAGGATTTTCTTGTCATGTGGACAACTGGAACGAATTCAGCGGGCCTTTTCACCTCTGCCCATGGTGATCATTAAGATCATTATCTAAGTGGAGGACTCTGGGTAAGATACTCAAAGATCCTTAGGAATAGAGACAGTATAATATTTTTCTGGTATTGAAGTCACTGAAACCAACTATCTTTTTTAGTCCATTCAGGCTCTGGTATGTTCAGAGGGTGCTGTAAAACAGGTCTGAAATAGTATTTAAAAACACTCAGCTCAGCCTCTTCTACAACGTGAGCCAATGCTTATAAACATGGCTAAAATATTCCCTTACCTACGATGACTTCCCAGCCATCGTAGTGTTTATATGGTATGACTGTGACTTACATTAGTCAACATTTGCAGAGAAAGAACTTAGTGCATCCAGGGGGCACTTCATGTTGAAATTAGTTTGTGACAATGAGCTACTGTGTTTTATTCTGCAGTCCAAGGGAATGGTGCCAGACATCTCTAAGTTGTCTAGCAGTTCTACAATTCTGATTTTAAGTGGTCTGTGTGCTTCAGCGATTTGGGCAGGAGAAGGGCAGGAGTCCAGAGACTGTGAACACTTCTGTTACCTGTGCTGACCATGGAGCAGGTAGCCTTCTGTGGGCATCATTTTGAATTCTTGGTACTCTTGTGAAAGGTGCTTTTGTCTCAAATTCCTCCATTTAGGAGTAATTATAATGATGAAAGTAATTTTTATCTTATATCATCTGTGGGCCCTGATCCTGGGATCCCAGGGAAGCTATCCTTTAACATTTTACCCAGCTCAAAATGATTGGGCAAAAACTCAAAGCATGGGCCCTATTTCTGCCCCAAGCACATGTTTTACATCTGCTTTGAGAAGAAAACAATAACCAAAATGCCAACATGAAGTTAAGAAAATATAAAGAACCTCTTTGGCTCCCATAAGATTAAAGTCATACTGACATGTACATACTGAAAATGCATGAAATCATTGCATTTCCTAAAGCCCAAGCCTTGTATGTTGGGAGAGCCACTGACCTTGCCCAGAACCAGGCACACCCCAGCAGGGAGGGCTGGTGCAGAAAGGGAAGGGGCAGGACTCTGAGGGTGGTCTGCAGCCAGAGGGGTTCCTGGAAGGGGCCAGGTGTGTGGAGGGAGCCCGGCCCAGAACCCCACCCATGCCTGAGCTGGGTGTTGTGTAGAGGAGGCGCCTTTTGGACCCCCTGCACTTTCAGGGTTCCAGGGGCTTGAGGGCGGGTGCCTGGCATCCCAGGGGCTGGGGTACCACGTTGCCTGACCAATCACCGCTTGGGGGTGGAGCTACGTCTCTGTGGGCTCTTCCAGAGTTGCAGTGGGGTGCAGACCTGGGGCAGAAGAAGGGGCACTGGGAGAGAGAGAGTAGCCCTGCGGAAGTCACTGCTGGTTAGTGAGCAGCGTGCACCGAGGGTGGGGGGGGGGGTCCAGGGGTAGGGTGTGCCCCAGGTGGGAGGCAGGGTTCTGGAAGGGCACCTGGAGAGGGTTCATTGTGGGGACTCAGGTGAGTTTTCTTTATCCCTTTAAAGTCTCTTCTGCCCCATGTCCTCAACTGGCCTTATTCCCCATACCCGTGAACTCCAGGGCGCCCACTCACCTGAGCTTTTGTGGGATTGGTTGCAGAATTCAGGGTTTCCCCTGTTCCCCGGGAAGAGTGCGGGTAAGGACCTCACAGAGTCCCCACCTTCAGTGATGTGTCCCCCAGTTCTCTGACACAGTGCAGGTGATGCATCTTGAGCAATACCCCAAGTTCAGCAGGGTGTGCCCTGGTCCCCCAGGCACAGGTGTGGCAGTAGCAAGCCCCAGAGACATCCCCCAACTTCAGCATTATGGCCCGTGTGCCCGCAGGTTAGTGGTAATTGGCTGTTAGAATCATGCAGGAAAATCCTCCAATTCGGGGCCTGAAGGAGGGCGTAAACCAGACCCCACTCTAATTGCATTGGGAATAGATGAATTGAGGGTTTCTTTAGAAGAGTAAGTCTGCTTTCCAGAAAAGGCAAGGTCATTGGTCTATTGAGAATGAAGATAATTACTGATAAACAACAAGTATGTGTTGCCCCTTCACCCAGAAACCGAAGCAGGTGTGCAGGCTTTAGTTCAAAGGTGCCTTCTTCTCCCCACCTGACAGCACTTCTCTGCTCTGGCTCCAAGAAACATGAGGTTTTGAACGTCAGCATCGGATTCAGCGAGGCAGCTTGTCACAGGACGCCAGTGTTCAGAGAAAGCACAGGTATGTTTGGCAAAATGTCCTAACTATATCAGGGCTGGAGGTAAAACCTCTCATTATCGCAAAACCTCCTGGGCTTTTCTCTTTTCTCTAGTTGAGCCACAAAGAAAAATTGAAGTAGCTGTCAGCATTCTGGGTTTGGTGCAAGAATTACTTAATTTCCCTGCAGGTAGAACTTTGCAGGGGATCACAATTTCTCTGTCCATTTATTGCTTACAAATGTATTTTGACAATCTGTTTCCTAGGAACCCTCTTTTATTAGAAAGGGAAGGTGAGATTCACTCTGTGCCTGTTTGTAACATCTAATTTGTTCCTTCATCTAACAGTGTTTATTCAATTGGGCCTAAGATATGGTTGAGTGGCCAGCATCTAGAGTTGGGTGGCTTTTTTCATCTGATACAAACTTGGATGATGTCATTTGACAAAGGTGATGTTTCATCATTGATTAGTTTATTCATCAGAAGAGTTAAAATTAGGGTGGAGGGGAAATTCAAAATTATCCAAACCGGCCTGTTCCTGTTTAAAAGTTCAGTTTGACTTTCTAGTTTTACTAAATGTATTATCTCGATATTTTGAGGTGCCATATTCTCTCTGTAGTTTCTTTGGTGGTGGAGTCAGAAGGAGAGTCTGGGAATTCTTTTGGATAGTGGCATGCTGGTGGCTTCAAGGGGCTTTGCGTTAGGAGCCTTGGGGTGAAGTCTGCAACTGCTTGCCTGACCCTGGGTGCATCTCCCAGAGGTTTTGTTTCCTCTTATGAAATTGCCAGCAGATAATGTTCTGCTTAAAGGGGAACCCTCCCATCCTGTTGGTGGCAATGCAAAGTGGTGCAGCCAGTCTAGGAAACAGTGTGGGGGTTCCTCAAAAAGTTAAACATCGAACAACCACATGATCCAGCAATTGCTCTCCTAGGTATTTACCCAAAGGATACAAAAATGCAGATTCAAAGGGGGTACATGCACCATGATGTTTATAGCAGCAATGTCCACAGTAGCCAAACTATGGAGAGAATCCCAATGTCCATGCACTGATGAATGGATAAAGCAGATGTGGGATACATATATATACTGGAATATGACCCAGCTTCAAAAAGAATGAAATCTTACCATTTGCAAGGATGTGCATGGATCTAGAGTGTATTAAGCTAAGCAAAATCATTGAGGAAAGACAAATATCCTATGCTCTCACACTTGTGGAATTTCAGAAAGAAAACAGATGAACAGAGTGGAGGGGTGATGAGAGGCAAACAAGGAAATAGACTCAACCTTGGAGAACAAACTGAGTGTTGCTGCAGGACAGGGGCGTGGGCGATGAGTTAAATGGGTGAGGGGTATTAAGGAGGGCACTTGTGATAAGCACCGGGTACTGTATGCAGGTGAGGAATCACTAAATCCTACCCCTGAAGCGAATATTCCATGGCATGTGAACTAACTGGAATTTAAGTAAGAGGAGAAAGGAAAAAGTGTTCTGCTTCATGAAGAGTGAGGTAAAATTGTAGTGAATTGGGCTGTAGTCTTCTATAGATGATAGTTGTAAAACACCCTGTTGTAGGATACACTAGTTGCTTATCACATACGGAGTCCTCAGAAAGCTGCAATGAAAGATTCAGGTCTCAGAGCATGTTCATGTTCCACTGATATGTTACAGTTTGCACAGGTAGGAAAGAAGGTGGAGAGAAAGGCAACAGAAGGGGAAAGTAGGTGTGAACATTTCAGTAGTTAGCGTTATAGCTTTCTCATGAAAGCCTTGCGCCATGTGATTTTGGAAGAAGAGGGGAATCCGGGAGCTTTGCAGGAGACGGGGGAGTTCCAGGTCTGGGTAAAGCTGACAGGGGTCCCAGATGAGAGCTGAATGCATTCTGAAGCAGGGTGTGGGCAGGGTGGGCTCCAGGGGTGGCTGTGGGTCTCCTGGATGAGAGTTGTGACAGGTGAGGGCTGTCTGCAAATTCCTGGCTGAGGACAAGTGAGGCACAGGCAGAGAGCTGGCAGAGAACCTTCTTCTGAGCCACCAGCCTCACCCAACACACACAGCCTCAACTTCTGTCCCTGTCACTCCAATTCAGACTTCTCAGAAGGTGAGTTAGAACACATCAAGAGCATTCAAAACAGAAGGGAAAGCATGTGCAAAGGCTCTGGGGCAGGAGAATTCCAGGTATGTCCAGGAGCAGCTAGAAGCCCCTGTGGCCACAGGAGACAGCTTAGGACATGAGCTCAGAGAGGTGAAAGAGGGTGACAGAAAGCCATTCCAGGGCTATAACCCCATGAGACCCTGTTTCACTAGGCCATCTTGGCTACAGTGTTGAGAACAGATGACAGAGAGTTGAAGATGGCAAGGCAGGTCAATGATGAAGCTTTCCAGGAACTCAGGCACTGTGGACCAGACAGGTGGCCTTGAATGGTGTGGTTAGACTTATTCTGGGTCCATTTTGAAGATGAAGCTCACAGGATTTGCTGATGAGTTAGATATTAGGAGCAGGAGAACGGAGGAGTTGGGGTAACTCCCAGCTGTTGTGGGTTGTCCTGATCGAGGGGAAGGAGAGGGTTTCTCGGGGCGTAGGAGGTAGTCCGTGTTCCGCATGCTGAGGAATGTGCCTTTCCAGGTGGATCTGCTGAGGTTTGTGTCTCGGAGAACCTTTCACATCTCCTCCCTCATCAATGCTCAAGTAAAAGTATCCCCCACTTTTTAAACGTTCACAGTAAGACACTGGGCTTTCTTGAAAGAACTACGTTATTACCCAGCTTCAGTAAGAGGAAGAGACCTGAAGAGGATTTCCCTCTTATGAAAAAAGGTGAACAGTGAGAATCGCGGTCAGCATCTGTTTTGGGGAGAAGCACGACAGAGGCGGCGTGCACCCCAACCAGCTCCTTCCTCTGGGAACCACTCTCCACATCCAGCCACCAGCACTTTGAATGGTGTCCGTGATCCTCTGCTGTGCTTTATCTTCATTTATGCCGGGCCTCCCTTAGAAACTTGTGTGCTGAGGCCTAAGAAAAGCCAAAGAGAAGGAATTTTGGAGTCTGAGCACACTGTCTACTTGTTCCGTGTAAATTAATGGCCATTCCTTCTTTACACCATTTCTGCTGTGCAAGGTTTCTCAGAAGCCCTGTACTTTCAAAGAGCAGGGAAACCTATACCCCATGCTGCGGGGTTAGTTTTAGTCTCCATGATGGACAGAACATTTCATGACTGTCAGATTTTCTCACTCAAACATTGAGAGTTTGAACACCTTCACCCGTTTCTACCACCCCATCCCTGCAAATCTGCTCTCAGTATCTATGCGTTCAGTATTTGTTTATTCCACGTGGAATGTACATGACAGCATCTGGTATTGGTCTTTCTGTGTCTGAGTTACTTGGAATAAGGCCCCCAAGGTCTGTGTTTCCATGCCTGGTTATTGTGAATAATGCTGCAGTGAACGTGGGAGTGCTTCTGTCTTTTTGAGGCAGTATTTTTGTGTTCTCCAAATCAATACTCAGTAGAGCCATTACTGGGTCATGTGGTAGTTGTATTTATTTTTTCAGGAACCTCCATATCGTTTGTCACAGTGGCTGCACCAATTTCCATTCCCACCAACAGTGCACAGTGTCTCCTCGTCGGCACACCCATGACCCCACATGGTGTCTGTCTCTGGGACAATTTCTGTTCCAACAGTTGTGAGGGGATAGCCGATTGTGGGTTTGACTGATGTTTCCCTGACGAAGATTAGTGATGTCGAACATCTTTTTCTGTCTGTTGACACCTGTGTGCCATCTTTGGATTGTTTCTATTCACATATTCCCCCCATTTTTTTAAAGATTTTTTTTTATTTATTCATTTGACAGAGATAGAGACAGCCAGCGAGAGAGGGAACACAAGCAGGGGGAGTGGGAGAGGAAGAAGCAGGCTCCCAGTGGAGGAGCCTGATGTGGGGCTCGATCCCAAAACTGGGATCACGCCCTGAGCTGAAGGCAGACGCTTAATGACTGCACCATCCAGGCGCCCCTCCCCCCATTTTTTATACAGTTTTTTTTATTTGTATGAGTGTTGTGTGTATTTTGGATATTAGCGTCTTCTAACACATATGATTCGCAGATACTTTTTTCTTATTCAGTCAGTGGCCTTTTAAGTTTTTGCTGGTTTCTTTTGCCGTGTGGAAGATTTCAGGTTGATGTTGTTCCACTTGTTTATTTTTGCTTTTGTTGCCTTTGCATTTGGTGTCCGATCTGAAGACTCTTTGCCAAAACCAACGTCGAGAGACTTAGTACCTGTGTCTTCTTGGAGGTTTATGGATTCAGGTCTTATGTTCAAATCATTCATCCATTAAAAATTTTGTGTGTGGTGTAAGAAAGTGACCCAGTTATATTCTTCTGCATTTAGTGTCCAGTTTGCCTGTTACCACTCACTGAAGAGACAGTCCTTCCCTCATGGCATATCTTCTGCTGCTGTGTCGTAAGTTAGGATCATCTACGTGTGGGTAAGTTTCTGAACTTTTTGTTCTGTTCCACTGACCTGGTGTCTGTGTTTATGCCAGTACCATCCTGTTTTGATGACAACAGCTTTGTAATCTACCTTGAAATCCAGGAGTGTGTTGACTGCACCTTTCTTTCTCCACGTTGCTTTGGGTATTTGGGGTCTTTTGTGATTCCATACGAGTCTGAGGACTGTTTTCTATTTGCTTGAATAATGCCACTGGAATTCAGATAGGCATTTCATCACATCTGTCAATTGCTTTGGGTACGATGGACATGTTCACATAATTAACTCTTCCAGTTAAGGAGCATGTCGTATGCTTCCATTTGTTTGTGTTGCCTTCCAAATCTTTGACCCATACATTCTTCCCCCTCGACACACATGTTTTTCATTTCTTTTCTGCCATGTGTTGAGTGTACTATGTCTTTCTCATTCTTGGTTACTTTTATTCCTAGATTTTTTTATGCAATTGTAAATGGCATTGCTTTCTTAATTTCTCTTTGCGAAAGTGTGTCATCAGTATACAGAAATGCAAGAAGTTGGTTCATCTGGGTGGCCCCATAGGTGAAGCGTCTGCCTTCAGCTCAGGTCATGATCCCAGAGTTCTGGGATTGAGCCCCGTGTTGGGCTGCCCGCTTAGCGAGGGTCTGCTTCTCCCTCTTTCTGACACTCCCCCTGCTTGTGCTTTTTCTCTTCCTGTCAAATAAATAAATAAAATCTGAAAAAAATAAAGAAAACAGGTCTCTGTATATTATATCCTGCAGCTTTCTTAAATTTGTTTATTCTAACATTATTTTTGTGGAATCTTTCGGGATTTCGTGTCAGTTGCAAATAGTGAGTTTTCCTGTATGGATTTCATATCTTTCTCTTTTTTTAAAATTATGTTAGTCACCCTACAGTACTTCTTTTGTTTTTGATGTAGTGTTCCATGATTCATTGTTTGCATATAACACCTAGTGCTCATTATGACACGTGCCCTCCTTAATACCCATCACCAGGATAACCCATTCCCCTACCCCTCCCTTTCTGCAACCTTCATTTTGTTTCCGAGTGTCAGTAGTCTCTCATGGTTCATGTCCCCCTCTCATTCCCCCTCTTCACTTTTCCCTTCCTTCTTCTAATGTCCTCCATGCTATTCCTTCCATTCCACATAGGAGTGAAACCATATGATAATTGTCTTTCTCTGCTTGACTTAATTTCACTTAGCATAATCCCCTCCTGTCCATCCACCTTGGTGCAAATGGTGGGTATTCATCCTTTCTGATGACTGAGTAACATTCCATTGTATAGATGAACCACATCTTCTTTGTCCATTCATCTGCTGAAGGACATCTTGGCTCCTTCCACAGTTTGGCTGTTATGGACATTGCTGCTATGAACATTGGGATACAGGTGCCCCTTCTTTTCATTACTCTGTGTCTATGGGGTAAATACCCAGTAGTGCAATAGGTGGGTCGTAGGATAGCTCTGTGTTTAATGTCTTGAGGAACGTCCATATTGTTTTCAAAAGTGGCTGTACCAGCTTGAATTCTCACGAGTAGTGTAAGAGGGTTCCCCTTTCTCCACATCCTCTCTGACTTTTTTAAATTTCCTGCCTTGTTAATTTTCTTTTCAAAATTTTATTTATTTATTCCACAGAGATGGAGACAGGCAGCAAGAGAGGGAACACAAGCAGGGGGAGTGGGAGAGGAAGAAGCAGGCTCATAGTGGAGGAGCCTGATGTGGGGCTCGATCCCATAACGCTGGGATCACTCCCTGAGCTGAAGGCAGATGCTTAACTGCTGTGCCACCCAGACACCCTGTCTTTGTGTCTTCTGCCCATTTTTTGGGTGTCGAATTTGAGGAGTTCTTTATAGATCTTGGATACCAGCCCTTTATCTGTAATATCATTTGCAGATATCTTCTTCGATTCCAAAGGTTGCCTTTTTGTTTTGTTGATCATTTGCTTTGCCGAGCAGAAGCTTCTTATCTTGATGAAGTGCCAATAGTTCATTTTTGCTTTTATTTCCTTTGCCTTTAGAGACGTGACTTGCAAGAAGTTGTTTGTCCAAGGTTGAAGAGTTCTTTTGATTTTGATATGAGACAGGAATCCATTATCTTCCTTTCCTCATTGTGTTGGAGTCCTCTGTCTTTCTTGGTGAGTCTAGCTAAGTTTGTCAGTTTTTTTTATCTTTCCAAAAAAGGCAACTCTCATTTTTATTGTTTTTTTTTTTGTCTTTTTAGTCTCCTTTGGATTTATTTATGTATTCATTTTTGTTATTTCCTTATTTCTACTAATGTGGTGCTTTGTTTTTTGTTTTATTTTCTACGTCTTTACCACATAAATCAGGTTGTTTATTGGAGAGCATTCTCATGGATTGATGAAGACATGAATTTCTATGAACGTCCCCATAGAGCTACTTTTGCTGCATCCCATAAGTTTTTGTAGGTTGACTTTTTCATCAGTGTCAAGGTACTTCCAAAAATTTTTTTTTTATTTCTTCTTTGACTGATGGTTGTTCAGTAGCATGTTGTTAAATCTCCACATATTTTTTAAGATTATTTAATTATCTGACAGAGAGTGAGACAGCGAGAGAGGGAATGCAAGCAGAGGGTGGGAGAGGGAGAAGCGGGCTTCCCACTGAGCAAGGAGCCTGATTCGGGGCTAGATTCTAGGATCCTGGGATCACGACCTGAGCTGAAGGCAGATCCTTAAGACTGAGCCACCCAGGCCCCCCAATCTCCACCTATTTTTGACTGTCCTATTTTTTTTTCTTGAGACTGATTTCTAGTTTCATATCATTGTGTTTGGACAAGATTTGAAGCAGAAGGTGAAGAGTACATTCACATGAAAGGTTTGTTTCCTGGAGGGATTTCTGAGGGCAGACCATGAGTTCTGTGTCGACGGAGGAAGGTTTTGTGAGTCGGGGGATGGGGTTAACCCTTGTTGGAATTACTGACTACTACCATGCAGGCTGTGTGCTACCGTTCACAGTGTAATCCTGATGGACTTGTACTTCATTAGAAATATTTTCTAGGAGGTGTAGGCATAGCCTTCTCTTTAAAGAAAGGTGCCATATGAGTTCATGGCATGACCCCAGGTCAGCAACCAGGATGTATGGTATTGTGGGGGATCAGAAACAGGCTTTCTGTGCGAATTGACAGAAATTGGGTACGGGGAGCTCCATGACAATAGGTGAAGTCCCAAGTGACCCACTGGGTGTTGGGTTCTGTGGATCTGTCTCATCAGGTGCTGTGCAATTCAGGGACACCCTCCTGTCTGTGGATTTGTGTGGAGACAGGTAGACATCACTGGCCAGGCACGAGGGTCGCACTGGACCACCACCAGAGGTGCAGCGTGCGGGGGGGGGCACTGCTTGGATTCCATGAAAGCTGACCAGGGTCTGTGACCGTGATTCCTAGCAGCTGCAAGGGGAGAGGAGGCTGGGGGTGGTGCACACTTCCTAGACTTGTGGTCAGGACTAGTCTGGAACCCACTGAAGTCAGCCACACCGGGCACAAAAGGCACCCAGTCAGTGTAGCTGTGGGCACTGCTCCCATGGCACTTTCGGGCCGGCTCCATGCTGCCACCTCCTGCTTTTCATCATCATCTTCAAGGTCCTGTGCCTCTGCTCTTGCCCCATGGCCTCCGGGGTATTGTCCGTCCTCCATCTGGCCCTCGTCCCTGGTGCCCTGTGCAGTCCGATGCCAGTGTAGCCTTCTCGAGACAAACATCTGGCCCTGATGGAACACTTCCATGGATCTCGTGTGATGCGAGGATGATGCCCTGCCCTGGAAGGGGGCTGCAGGTCCCCAATCAGGAGAGCCATGTCTCCCTTTTCAGCATGGCCTGCCCTCCCCTCAGTCTTCTTCAGGGAAGCTCTCCCCACTTCCTGAGATGACAGCTCTGAACTTAAAAATGAATGTTATTTTACATATCTCTATGCTTTAGTTCATCCATGGCAAGTCTTTCAACCCCGTTAGTGGGTTTTTTAGCAGTTCTGAAGGGCTGTCTGCTCAAAGAGGGGGTGACCAGGGTGGGGCAGCTTTCCCTCTCATCTCCCTCAGCATGTCACTGAGCCCTGGGGCCAGCTGTCCCACTGAGGGTTGAGGGACCCGAGACAGCCCATCATGAGCCCAAGCTGTGTCAGCTGTGTAGACTGATGCGTGTCGGAGCGGTGGTCAGCTGGCATGGGCCAGGGGCAGGCAGTGTCTCCTTCTCATTCCTTCCCTCCCTTCCTCCCAGAGGTAGCTCAGAGCAGCCTTCAACCCCTGCATCTCCAGATCCCTTGACCTGTGCCTCCTGTGTTCAGCTGGTGACCTTGGAGTTTCGCATGGATTCTACCTCCGGTACCCTCTCCTGTGGCAGTTCGGGATCAGGGGAGGGATCGGACCCTTGTCTGCTTTTGGTCTTCTTCCTGTCCCGCACCAAGCCCACCCACCTTTGCATCTTCCATGTATGTGCTTGGAAGTAAGCCCATCCACAGGGAAACTATTAGCAAAATGGATCCAGGCAATAAACATTGAAGTAGAGATCCAGGATGCATAATAAACCTGCTCTGAAACCTGTCCCAAAATCTGTGACTGTAGCACACTGAAACAGAAATAATAATAGCTTTCTGGACTGTGAAGTGACATGTGTCTTTACTTACAATCTTGAATGCATAGGTGCTGAGCCTGGACAGAAAAGGACCATGGCTCCCGTGGGCTGGGATCCACAGTAAGAACTCAATGAAATCTGAATTCGAGACATAGAGTGAATAATTATTGTAGAGTGAACCCTCCCAAGTAGTGCTTATGCTCATTGCACAGGAAAAGCTTTTTCAAAGAGGTTCCTGAAAGAACAATCTTTTTAAAAATTTATTTTAATTCCAGTAGAGCTAACATACAGTGTTATATTCGTTTCAAATGTACAATAGAGTGATTCAGTGATTCTATATGAATCTATAATTCAGTATATTCTATATTACTCAGTGGTCATCAAGAAAAGTGTCCTCTTAATCCGCTTCATCTATTTCACTCATCCCTCTATCCACCTCCTCTCTGGTATCCATCCGTTTGTTCTCTCTTGTTAAGAGTTTGTATTTTGGTGTGTCTCCTTTTTCTATTTTATTGATTTATTTTTGTTTGTTTCTCAAATTCCCCATCAGAGTGACATCGTATGGAATTTGTCTTTCTCTGACTGACTGATTTTAGTTAGGATAATACTCTCTAGCTCCATCCATGTGGCTGCAAATGGCAAGGATTCATTCTTTTTCAAGCCGAGTAATACTCCATCTTGTGTGTGTGTGTGTGTGTGTGTGTGTGTGTGTGTGCATGCGTGTGTGAATACACACATCTATCATCTCATTTGTCAATTTTTCTACAGACACTTGGTTTGCTTCCATATTGTGATATTGTAAATAATGGTGCAAGAAACATAGGGGCGCACGTATCCTTTTAAGTTACTGCTTTCCTAGTCTTTGGAGAAATACTAGTAGAGTGATTGTTGGATCGTAGCTTAGTTCTATATTTAATTTTTTGAGGAACCTTCATACTGTTTTCCACGGTGGCCACCGCAGTTTGCATTCCCACCCACAGTTCGCGAGGAATCCCCTTTATCCACATCCTCCTAACACCTGCTCTTTGTTGTGCTTTTGATGTTAGCCATTCTGACAGGTTTGAGGTATTACCTCATTGTCCTTTGGATTTACATTTTCCTGATGATGGGTGATGGTGAACATCTTTTCACGGGACTGTTGGCCATTTGTATTTCTTCTTTGGAGAAATGTCTGTCCATGTCTTCTGCCTATTTTTTAACTGGATTATTTGTTTATTTGGGGTCGAGTAGTATCAGTTCTATATGTTTTGGACACTATCTCTTTATTGCATATGATCATTGCAAATATCTTCTCCCTTTGAGTAGGTTGTCTTATTATTTTTACGTTTTCATTGTTCTTCTGCCGTGTGGAAACTTTTTATTTTACTGTATTCCCAATAGTTTATTTTTGCTTTCATTTCCTTTGTCAGGACACAGTCCAGAAAAACGTTGGTATGGTCCATGTCAAGAAGTTACTGTCTTCCCTCCTGTAGGATTTTTATGGATTCAGGTCTCATATTGAGGTCTTGAAACTGTTTTGTGTTTGTCTGTATTGTGTAAGAAAGCAGTCTAATTTCATTCTTTTGTGCGTAGCTGTCTAGTTTTCCCAACACCATTTGTTGTAGAGACTGTCCTTTTCCCTTTTGATATCGTTGCTTGCTTTGTGGAAGATTCATGGACCACATAATTGTGGGTTTCTGTCTGAACTTGTATCCTGTTCCTTTGGTCGCTGTGTCTATTTTTGTGCCATACTGTCTTGTTAGGATGACTGCAGCTTTGTAGTATAACCTGAAATCTGAAATTGTGAGTCCTCCAGCCTTGTTTTTCTTTTCCACATTGCACTGGCTGTTCAGTATCTTTAGTGGTTCCATACAAATGTTTAGGATTGTTTATTCGAGGTCTTTTATTCTTTAATTTAAATTCAATTTGCCAACTTGCAGTACACCATTAGTTTCAGATGTAGTCTTCAATAAATTATCAGTCGTGTGTAACACCCAGTGCTCATTGTATCGTGTGGCCTCCTTAATGCCACTCACCCAGTTACCCCCCCCCCCAACTTCTCCTCCAGCAATCATCAGTTTGTTGCAATAGTTAAGAGTCTATCATGGGTTTTCTCCCTCTCTGATGACTTCCCATTCTATTTCCCCTCCCTTCCCCTATGGTCTTCTTCCCTTTTTCTGATATTCCACATAGGAGTGAAAGCATATGATCATTGCCTTTCTTTCATTGGCTTATTCCACTCACTATAATACCCTCCAGCTCCACCCAGGTCGGTGTGATGGTAAGTGTTCATGCTTTCTGATGGCTGAGTAATATTCCATTATATATATGATCCACATCTTCTTTATCCATTCATCTGTCCATGCTCATCTGCACTCTTTCCACAGTTTGTCTATTATGGATATTGCTGCTATGAACACTGGGGTGCATGTGTCCCGTCTTCACTACCTGTCTCTTTGGGGTAAATACCCAGTAGTGCAATTGCTGGGATATAGGGTAGCTTTATTTATAACTTTTTGAGGAAACTCTGTACCATTTTCAAGAGTGGCTGTACCGGACTGCATTCGCACAGGGGTGTAAGAGGGTTCCCGTTTCTCCACATCTTCTCCACATGTATAGTTTCATGTCTTCTTATTTTTAGATATTCGGCCTCATGTGATATGGCATCTATAGGGGTTTAGATTTGCATTTCCCTGAAGCCAAGTGATATGAAGCATTTATGCATGTATCTTTTGGTCCCTAGTGCGTCGTCATCAGTGAAATGACTTCCCATTTTAATCCATCTCAAGACCTAAAGCTGGGTAAGGCACTGAAGCTCGATGATGCCATCGGTTGGAAGTGTGGAGAATTTCAAAAGATCTCTGTGGAGAGTAAGTTTAAAGGTCAGTGTGAAGCTAGTAATTGGATCCAGGGCGATCTCTGAAAGTGGGGGTTCCCTGGGATGGGCTGAGGGGGGCCCTCCGATTTTCCTGCTATGAATCCGTGTGGTAGCTCCAAACGGACATTTTCCTGCTGTGGGGCAGGCTGAGTCCTCTAGTCGTGCAGAGGTGATCCCAATGCCTGGTACCTTGGAGGCAGGCAAACGGGGAGGGGACCCTCAGCAGAAGCCCCAGGGTTAGGTTAGGCCTCAAGAGACAGCAGGTCCGAACTGCCCAGTGCTCAGAGAACTCCCAGGCCGACTGAGATGAGGGCACAAGGGCGGGTGAATGTGAGCCTTGGGGTTTCATCCAGAAAGGCCCACAAAGGTCAGAGGTCATCAGCAGGTGCTCTCAGGGGGTGCCCCAATTCTCTTGCCCTGAATGCTCTGTTGTGCCCCCAAACGGTACAGTTTCCTGTGTGCTGCAGGCTGAGTCCTACGGTGGGGCTTGGGTGTCCCCAATCCCCCGGAGTGGGGTGCCAGGACCCTGGGGAGGGGCCCCTCTCTGCCCAACCTAGGGTAAGGGTTATGGTCCAGGAGCCCGGCAGGGACAATCTGCAGGCTGTGCGGCGAGCTCCGTGGAGGGCTGAGAGGAGGCCATGGGGGAGGGTGAGCATGGGCCTCAGGGTTGGGGCATGGGGGGCTGCCAAATGTGGGGATGGGCTCCGGGGGCCTCCCCAAGTTCTTGTGCCCTGTAGGCTCCGTAGAGCCCCAAGGGGCATGGTTTCCTGTCGGGTGGCAAGCTGAGTCCTGCGGTGGGGCACAGGTATCCCAATTCCCCAGGCCTGCAGTATAAGGCTCCTGGGGAGGCCCCCACACCCGCGGCCGACCTAGGGTTAGGGTTAGGTCTCAGGGGCCCTGCAGGCCCGATCTGCTGGCTGTATGTCGAGCTACATGGACTGAGGTGAGGGTGTGGGGAGGGTGAGCGTGGGCCTTAGGGTTGGGGTGCGGGAGGCTGCCGAAGTTCGCTGGTGGCTCAGGAGTGCCCTCCTGGTTCTCCCGCCCTGAATACTCTATGGCCTCCCAAGGCACATGGTTTCCTGTGGGGTGGCAGACTGAGTCCTGCTGTGGGGCTCAGGTGTCCCCAATCCCTGGGGCTGCAGCTCCAGGCTCCTGGGGAGGGGCCCCTCCACAGATGAACTAGGGTTAGGGTTGGGGTCCAGGAACCCCGCAGGCCAGATCTGCCCACTATGTCGCGAGCTCTGCCACGGGCTGAGGTGAGGGTGCGGGGTGGGGTGAGCATGGGCTTCAAGGTTGGGTTTAGGGATCGCCGAAGTTCGCCGGGGGCTCTGGGGGCCCTCCTGGTTCTCCCCCCCTGAATGCTCTACAGCCTCCCAAGGGGCCTGGTTTCCTGCGGGCTGGCAGGTTTTCTCCTGCAATGGGCCTCAGGTGTCCCCAGTCCCTGGGGCTGCGGCACCGGGCCCCAGGGGAGGGGCCCTACCCAGCCAACCTAGGGTCAGGTCTAGGCCCCAGGAACCTGGCAGGCCTGATCTTCCGGCTCTGCGTCCAGCTCGGTGGCAAGCTGAAGGGAAGGCGTGGGGTGGGATGAGCGTGGGCCTCAGGGTTGGGGTGTAGGGGGCTGCCGAGAATCGCTGGGGCTCAGGGGGGCCCTACCAGTTCTCCTGCACGGGATGCCTGCGGCGCCCCAAGGGGCATGGTTTCCTGAGGGGTGGCAGGCTGAGTCCTGTGCTGGGGCTCAGGTGTACCCAATCCCTGGGTTTAAGGTACGGATTAGGGTACGGGTTAAGGTTAGGGTATGGGTTAGGGTTAGGGTATGGGTGAGTGTAGGGTTTAGGGTTAGGGTAAGGAGAGGGTACGGGTTAGGGTTGGGTTTAGGGGTTACAGGTTAGAGGTTAGAGGTTATGGGTTAGGGTACGGATGCGGGTTTAGGGTACGGGTTAGAGTTTAGGGTTTGGGTTTAGGGTTAGGGTTAGGGTTGGAGTACGGGTTAGGTTTAGGGTATGGGTTAGGGTTAGGGTACGGGTTAGGGTATGCATTAGGGTATGGTTTAGGGTACGGGTTAGGGTACTGTTTAGGGTAAGTGTTGGCGTACGGATTAGGGTACGCTTTAGGTTACGGGTTAGGGTTAGGGTAAGGGTTAGGGTTAGGGTACAGTTTTTGGGTTATGGTACAGGTTAGGTTACGGTTTAGGGTTAGGGTTAGGGTACGGGTTAGGGAAAGGGTTTGGGATAAGGATAGGGTACGGTTTAGGGTTAGGGTATGGTTTAGGGTATGGGTTAGGGTACAGGTTAGGGTTAGGTATGGGTTAGGGTATGGTATAGGGTCCGGGTTAGAGATAGGGTATGGATTAGGGTATGGGTTAGGGTACGGGATAGGGTACGGGTTAAGGTTAAGGTAAGGGTACTGGTTAGGGTTAGGGTACGGGTTACGGTTTAGGGTTTAGGGTTATGGTTAGGGTACAGGTTCGGGTTAGGGTATGGGTAGGGTTAGGGTACAGGTTATGTTACGAGTTAGGGTATGGGTTAGGGTCAGGGTTTAGGGTTTAGGGTTAAGGTTAGGGTACGGGTTAGGGTACTTGTTAGGGCTACAGTTAGGTTTAGGGTACGGTTTAAGTTATGGGTTAGGGTACCGTTTATGGTTAGGGTAGGGTACGGGTTAGAGTATGGGTTAGAGTACGTGTTAGGGTTACGGTTAGGGTTAGGGTACATGTTAGAGTTAGTGTTAGGGTATGGGTTAGAGTTAGGGTTAGAGTATGGGTTAGTGTATGGGTTAGGGTTAGGTTTAGGGTTAGGTTACGGGTTAGGGGTAGGGTTAGCTGAAGGGGTAGGGATGGGGGTTAGGGGTATGGTAGGGGTCGGGGTAGGGTTAGGGTTTAGGGTTAGGGTTTGGGGTTTGGCGTTAGTGGTTAAGGTTAGGGTTTAGTGTTTAGGGTATTGGGTTTAGGGTTAGGGTTTAGGGTTTAGGGTTTAGGGTTAAGGTTAGGGTTTAGGGTTTAAGGATTAGGGTTTAGGGTTAGGTTTAGGGTAGGTATAGGGTTAGGGTAAGGTTTAGGGGTTAGGGTTAGGGTAGGGTTAGGGGTTAAGGTATAGGTTTTAAGGTTATGGGTTAGGGTTTAGGGTTAGGGTTACACCCCAGTATTCCAGCAGGACCATTCCACCAGCTGTGCGGTAGCGGAGGGCTGGGCCGAGGTGAAGGTGCTGGCAAGCTGGAGTGTGGGCCCAAGCATTTTGGCGCGGGGGGCCTTGAAAAGTCGCCAGGGGATCGGAGGGCCCTGCCGGTTCTCCCGTCCTGAATGGCCAGCTGTACCCCTAGCGGCCTGGGTGGCGGCGGGGCGGCACAGTGATTACGGCGCTGGGGCTCGGGGGTCCCCAGCGTTTCAGCCCCAGGCCCCTTGGGAGGGGCCCCTTGGGGGCCAACCTAGGGTAAAGGTTAGCTCCTGGAGGCCGGCAGGCACAATCCGCCGTCTGGGGCGAATGGAGGTGCAGTGAAGATCAGGGCGCTGGTGAGCGGGAGAGTGGGCCCCAGCGTTTTGGCGCTGGGAGCCTTCGAAGTCACCAGGGCAAGGAGGGTCCTGCCCATTCTCCCGCCCTGAATGATCGGCTGTGCCCTAGCGGCCTGCGTATGGTCGGGGCGGAAGGGTGAGTCCAGCGTTGCGACTCAGGGGTCCCCAATCCCTGGCGTTCGGCGGCAGTCGCTTTGGGAGGGGCCCCTTGGTGGCTAACCTAGGGTTAGGGTTAGCCCTCGGGAGGCCGGCAGGCTCGATTCACTGGCTCTGCGGCGAATGGAGGGGTGGGCCAAGGTGAGGTCGCTGACGAGCGGAAGCGTGGGCCCCAACATTTTGGCTCAGTGGGCCTTCGAATGTCACAGGGGGCTCGGAGGGCCCTGCTTGTTCTCCCACCATGAAGGATCGGCAATCCCCTAGCGCCCCGGGTGGCGGCGGAGTGGCAGGGTCAGTCCAGCAGTGTTGCTCGGTTTTCCCCAATCCCCAGCGTTGCAGCGCCAGGCCCCTTGGGAGGGGCCCCTCGGGGACTGTCCTAGGGTTAGGTTAACCCCCAGGAGGCCAGCAGTCCCGATTTGCCGGCTGTGCAGTGAGGGGAGGGATTGACCGTGGTAGGGCGCAGTCGAGCGGTAGCGTGGTACCCAGCATTTTGGCGTGTCGGGGGCCTTCGTATTTGACCGGAGGCTCGGAGGGCCCTGCCGGTTATCCCGCCCTGAATGCCCAGTGGCGCCGCTAGTGGCCCGCATGGCAGCGGGACGGCAGGGTGAGCCTGGCGCTGGGGCTTGCGGGTCCCCAATCCCTGCCATTGCAGCACCAAGCCTCTTGGGAGGGGCCACTCTGGGGCCCACCTAGGGTTATGGTTAGCCCCAAGGAGCCCGGGAGGCCGGATCCGCCAGCTGTGTGGCTAGAGGGGGGGTGGGCCGAGGTGAGGGCGCTGTAGAGCGGGAGCGTGGGCCTCAGCGTTTTGGCGCAGGGGACCTACGAATGTCGCCTGGGGCTCGGAGGGCCCTGCCTGTTCCCCCACCCTGAATGACAGGTGACACCCCAAGTGGCTCGGGTGGCGGCCCAGGGGCAGGTTGAGTACATCGCTGGGGCTTGGGGGTCCCCAATCTCCGGCGTCGTGGTGCCAGGCCCTTTGGTAGGGCCCTTCGGGGGCCGACCTAGGGTTAGAGTTAGCCCCCAGGAGGCCGGCAGGCCCGATAAGATGGCTGTGGGGCGAGTGGAGGTGTGGGCCGAGGTAAGGGTGCTGGCTAGTGGAATCGTGGTACCCAACATTTTGGCACGGGGGGCCTCCGAAGGTCGCCAGGGGTCTGAGGATCCTGCCCTTTCTCCCGCCTTGAATGACTGGCGGCACCCTTAGCGGCCTGGGTGGTGACGGGGAGGCATGGTGACTCTGTCGCTGTGGCTCAGGAATCCCCAATCCCAGGCGTTGCAGCACCAGGCCCCTAGGATGGGCCCCTTGGGGCCGACCTAGGGTTAGGTTTAGCCCCTAGGAGGCCTGCAGGCCTGATTCACCGGCTGTTGGAGAAGCGGAGGGTGGACTGAGGTGAGGGCCCAGGTGAGTGGGAGCATGGGCCCCAGCGTTTTGGCATGGATGGCCTTCGAAAGTTTCTGGGTTCTTGAGAGCCCTGCCCGTTTTCCCACCCTGAATGACCTGCGATGCCCCAGTGGGTCCGGTGTCGGCGGGGTGGCAGGGTGAGTCCAGTGCTGCAGCTAGGGTGTCCCCAATCCCAGGCGTTGCTGCTCCAGTCCCCTTGAGAGTGGCCCCTTGGGGGCTGACCTAGGGTAGCGTCAGCCCCCAGGAGGCCGGCAGGACCGATACGCCACTGTGGGGCAGCAGAGGGGCGGGCTGAGTTGAGGGTGCTGGTCAGTGGGAGCGTGGCCGCGGTGGTTTGGCTCGGGGGGGCCTTCGAATGTCCCGCGGCTCCGAAAGCCCTGCCCCTTCAACCGACCTGAATGACCGGCGGCGCCCCTAGTGGCCCGGGTGATGTGGGACGGCAGGGTGAGTCAGGCGTTAGGAATCGGGAGTCCCCAATCCCCGGCATTGCGGGATCAAGACCCTTAGGATAGGCCCCTCATGGGCCAATCTAGGGTTAGGGTTAGCTCCCAGGAGGCCGGCAGGCCTGATATGCCAGCTAGACTGCGAGAGGAGGGGCGGGCGGAAGTAAAGGTGCTGGCGAGCGGGAACATGGGCACCAGCGTTTTGACTTGGGGCTTTCAAAGGTCGCTGGGGTCTTGCAGGCCCTGCCCGTTCTCCCACCCTGAATGAACAGCGCCGCCCCAGCGTGCCTGGTGTCAGCAGGGAGGCAGAGTGAGTCTGGCGCTGGGGCTCGGGGGTCCCCAATCCCCGGCGTTGTGGCCCAGGCCCCTTGGGAAGCACCCCTCGTGTGCCGACCTAGGGTTAGGGATAGCCCCCAGGAGTCCTGCAGGCCTGATCCACCAGCTGTGTGGCAAACGGAGGGGGGGGGTGGGCAGAGGTGAGGACGCTGGTGAGCGGGAGCATGGGCACAAGCATTTTGGCGCGGGGGGCCTTCGAGTGTCACCGGGGGCTCGGAGGGCCATGCCCGTTCTCCCGCCCTGAATGACCGGCGGTGCCTCTAGCGGCCCGGGTGGTGGAGGGGCGGCAGGTGAATCCGGCGCTGGGGCTCAGGGGTCCCCAATCCACTGTTTTGCGGCGCCAGGCCCCTTGGGAGGGGCCCCTCAGGGAATGACCTAGGGTTAGGCTTAGCCCCCAGGACGCCGGCAGGCTCAATCCGCCAGCTGTGTAGCGAATTGAGGGGTGGGTCGAGGTGAGGTCTCTGTGGAGTGGGAGCGTGGGCTCAAGCGTTTTGGCACCGGGGGCCTTCGAATGTTTCCGGGGACGCGACAGGCCCTGCCCATTCTCCTCCCTGAGTGACCGGCAGCGCCCCTAGCAGCCCAGGTGGCGGCGGGGCGGCAGGGTGAGTCAGGCACTGTGGCTCGGGTATCCCCAATCCCTGGCATTGTGGCGCCAGGCCCCTTGGGAGGGGCCCCTCGGGGGCCAAACTAGGGTTAGGTTTAGCCCCTAGGAGGCCGGCAGGCCCTATTCCCCAGCTGTGTGGAGACTGGAGTGACGGAGCGAGGTTAGGGCGCTGGTGAGTAGGACTGTGGGCCCAGGTGTTGTGGCGCGGGGGGCCTTTGAAGGTCTCCGTGTCTCTGAGGGCCCTGCCCGTTCTCACGCCCTGAATAACGGCAGCACCCCAAGCCCCCGGGTGGCAGCTGGGGGGCAGGGTGAGTCCAGTGCTGAAGCTCGGGGGTCCACAATCCCTGGCGTTGTGGCGCCAGGCCCCTTGGAAGGGGCCCCTCGGGGGTCAATCTAGGGTTACGGTTAGCCCCCAGAAGGCCAGTGGACCCGATCAGCGGCTGTGCAACACGCTGAGGGTTGGGCCGAGGTGAGGGCACTGGCGAGACTGAGCATGAGCCCAAGTGTTTTAGCGCGGGGGGCCTTCAAAGGTCGGCGGGGGCTCGGAGGGCCCTGCTGGTTCTGTCGCCCTGAATGACCGGCGGTGCCCCTAGCGGCCCGGGTGGGGACAGTGCATCAGGGTGAGTCCGGCTCTGGGGCTCTGCGTCACCAATCCCCAGTGTTGCAGAGCCAGGCCCCTTGGGATGTGCCCCTCGGGCTCGACCTAGGGTTTCGGTAGGCCCCCAGGAGCCTGGCAGGCCCTATCCACCGGCTCTGAATCAAGCGGAGGCGTTGGCCAATGTGAGGGCACTGGCGAGCAGGAGCATGGGGCCAACGTTTTCGCGCGGGGGGCCTTCGAAGGTCAGCGGGGGCTTGGAAGGCCCTGCCTGTTCTCCCGCCCTGAATGACCGGCGGCGCCCCTGTGGCCCGGGTGGCGGCGGGATGGCTGGGTGAGTCCAGAGCTAGGGCTCGGGGGATCCCAAGCCCTGGCGTGGCGGCGCCAAGCCCTTTGGGAGGAGCCCCTTGGGCGCTTATGTAGGGTTTGGTTTAACCCCCAGGAGGCAGGTGGGCCTGATCCACCGGCTATGCGGTGTGTGGAAGGGCTCGCTGAGTTGAGGGCGTTGGTGAGTGGGAACGTGAACACAAGCGTTTTGGCGTGGGGTGCCTTCGAAGGTCACCGGGGGCTCAGAGGGCCCAGCAAGTTCTCCCGTCCTGAATGACCGCCGGTGCCCTAGCAGCCTGGGTGGCGGCGGGGCGGTAGGGTGAGCCCGGAGCTGGGGCTCGGGGATCCCCAATCCCTGGCGTGGCATCACCAGGCCCCTTGGGAGGGGTCCCTCTCGGCTGACGTACGGTTATAATTAGCTCAAAGGAGGCCGGCAGGCCGGATCTGCCAGCTGTGCGGCGAGCAGAGTGGTGGGCCGAGGTGAGGCGCTGGTGATCTGGAGCGTGGGCCCAAGCATTTTGGCGTGGGGGGCCTTCGAAGGTCGCCAGGGGCTCGGAGGCCCTGCCCCTTCTCCCGCCCTGAGGGACCGGCGGTGCCCCTAGCAACCCAGTTGGCGGTGGTGTGGCAGTGTAAGTCCGGCGCTGGGGCTCGAGGGTCCCCAATCTCCGGCATGGCGGTGCCAGTCCCCTTGGGAGGGGCTCCTCAGGGGCCGAGCTAGGGTTAGGGTTAGACCCCAGGAGGCCAGCAGGCCCGATCCGGCGGTTGTGCAGCTTGCGGAGGGGCTGGCCGAGGGGAGGGCGCTGGTGAGCAGAAGCGTGGGCCAAAGCATTTTGGCGCGGGAGGCCTTGGAATGTCGCCGGAGGCTCGGAGGGCCCTGCCCATTCTCCAACCCAGATGACTGGTGGCGCCCCTAGCGGCCCGGGTGGCAGCGGGGTGCGAGGGTGCGTCCCGCAGTTTGCTCTGGGGGTCCCCAATCCCCAGTGTGGCAGCGCCAGGCCCCTTGGGATGGGCCCCCCAGGAGCTAACCTAGGGTTAGGGTTAGCCCCCAGGAGGCTGGCAGTCCCGATCTGCCAGCTGTGCAGCGAGCGGAGGGGTGGCCTGAGGAGAGGGTGCTGGTGAGCAGGAGCGTAGGCCCAAGCGTTTTGGCGTGGGGGGGCTTCGAAGGTCTCCAGGGGCTCGGAGGTCCCTGTCCGTTCTCCCGCCCTAAATGACCGGCGGCGCCCCTAGCTGCCCGGGTGGCGGCGGGGTGGCAGGGTAAGTCCTGCGCTGAGGCTCGAGGGTCCCCAATCATCAGCTTCGCGGTGCCAGGCCCCTTGGGAGGGGCCCCTCGTGAGCAGACCTAGGGTTAGGGTTAGTCCCCAGGAGGCCGAGAGGCCCAATCTGCCTGCCTGTGGTGAGCGGAGGGACGGGCCGAGGTGAGGGCATTGGTGAATGTGAGCTTGGGCCCAAGCGTTATGGCGTGGGGGGCCATGGAAGGTCGACAGGGGCTCGGAAGGCCCTGCCCGATCTCCCGCCCTGAATGAGGACGGCATCCATAGCGGGCCAGGTCATGGCGGGGCAGCAGGGTGAGTTCGGCGCTGGTGCTTGGGGGTCCCCAATCCCCAGCGTGGCAACGCCAGGCACTTGGGAGTGGTCCCTCGGGGACCGACCTAGGGTTATGGTTAGCTCCAGGCGGCTGGCAGGCCCGATCCGCAGGCTGTGCAGCGAGCAGAGGGGTGGGCCGAGGTGGGGGCGCTGGGGAGTGGGAGCGTGGGCCCAAGCGTTTTGGTGTGGGGGGTCTTCAAAAGTCGGTGGGTGCTTGGAGGGCCCTGCCCGTTCTCCCGCCCTGAATAACCGGCGGCACCCCTAGAGCCCCGGGTTGCAGTGGGGCGGCCATATGAGTCCACTGCTGGGGCTCGAGGGTCCCCAATCCCAGGCCTTGCAGCTCCAGGCTCCTTGGGAGGGGCCCATCAGGGGCCGACCTAGGTTTAGGGTTAGCCCCCAGGAAGCTGGCAGGCCCGATCCGCATGCTGTGTAGTGAGCAGAGGGGCAGGCCGAGGTGAGGGCGCTGTCAAGTGGGAGCGTGGGCCCAAGCGTTTTGGCGCGGGGGGCCTTCGAAAGTCATCGGGGGTTCGGAGGGCCCTTCCCGTTCTCACGCCCTGAATGACCGGCGGCTCCCTTAGCGGCCCGGGTGGCGGCAGGTTGGCAGGTTGAGTCCGGCGCAGGGGCTCAGGTGTCCTCAATCCCCGGCGTTGTGGCGCTAGGACCCTTGAAAGGGGTCCCTCCGGGGGGACCTGGTTTTAGGGTTAGCCCCAGGAGGCCAGCAGGCCCAATCCACAGGCTGTGCGGCATACGATGGGGCGGGCCTAGGTGAGGCCGCTGGCGAGTGGGAGCATGGCTCCAAGAATTTTTTAAAGTGGGCCTTCGAAGGTCGTCGAAGTCTCAGAGGGCCCTGCCCGTTCTACCGCCCTGAATAACCGGCAGCGCCCCTAGCACCCCGGGTGGCGGTGGGGCCCCGGGTGACTTCGGTGCTGGAGCTTGGGGGTCACCAATCCCAGGCGTTGCTGCTCCAGGCCCCTTGGGATGGGCCCCTCAAGGACCGACCTAGGGTTACGGTTAGTCCCAGGTGGCCAGCAGGCCCGATCCGCCGGCTGTGTGGGGAGCGGAGGGGCGGGCCAAGTTGAGGGCGCTGGCAAGCGGGAACGTGAGCCCAAGCGTTTTGGCGTGGCGGGCCTTCGAAGGTCGCCGGGGGCTCGGAGGGCTATGCCCATTCTCCCGTCCTGAATGAGGATGGCGCCCCTATTGGGAGGGGTCGCGGCAGGGCGGCAGGGTGAATCCGGTGCTGGTGCTCAGGTGTCCCCAATCCCCGGCGTGGTGGTACCAGGCCCCTTGGGAAGGGCCCCTTGGGTGCCGAAGTAGGGTTTGGGTTAGCCCCAGGAGGCCGGCAGGCATACGGAGGTGCTGGCCGAGGTGAGGATGCTGACGAGCAGGAGCGTGGGCCCAAGAGTTTTCGCACGTGGGCCTTCGAAGTTCGCTGGGGGCTCGGAGGACACTGCACGTTCTCCCGCCCTGAATGACCAGCGGTACCCCTAGCGGCCAGTGTGGCGGTGGGGTTGCAGGGTGATTCCGGCACTGGGGTCAGGGGTCCCCAAACCCCGGCGTGTTTTGCGCCAGGCACCTTGGGAGGGGCCTTCGGGGGCCGAGCTAGTGTTAGGGTTAGACCAAAGGAGGTCGGCAGGCCCGATCTGCCGGGTGTGCGGTGAGCGGAGTGGTGGGCTGAGGTGAGGGCACTGGCGACAGGGATCGTGGGCCCAAGCGTTTTGGCACTGGGGGCCTTCGAAGGTCGCCAGGAGCTCTGAGGGCCCTGCCCGTTCTACCACCCTGAATGATCGGCGGCGCACCTAGCGGCCCGGGTGGTGGCGGGTCAGCAGGGTGAGTCTGGCGCTGGGGCTCTAGAGTCCCCAATCCCTGGCGTGGCAAAGCCAGGCCCCTTTGGAGGGGCCCTCGGGGACCGACCTAGGGTTAGGGTTAGCCCCGAGGAGGCCGGCAGGCCAGATCCGTCAGCTGTGTGGGGAGTGGAGAGGTGGGCCGAGGTGAGGGCGCTGGGGAGCGGGTGCGTGGGCCCAAGCATTTTGGCGCTAGGGCCTTCGATGGTCGCTTGGGGATCGGAGGGCTCTGATTGTTCTCCCGCCCTGAATGACCATCGGCGCCCCTAGTGGCCCGGGTTGTGGCAGTACGGCAGGGGGAGTCCGGCCTTGTGGTTGAGGGGTCCCCAATCCCTGGGGTTGCTGCGCCAGGCCCCTTGGGAGGGGCCCCTTGGGGGATGACCTAGGGTTAGGCTTAACCCACAGGACGCCTGCAGGCCCTATCCCCTGGCTGTGCAATGTGCGGAGGGGCGGACCGAGGTGAGGGCGCTGGAGAGCGGGAGCATGGGCCCAAGCATTTTGTCGAAGGGGGCCTTCGAAGGTCATCGAAGGCCCGGAGGGCCTTGCCTGTTCTCCCGCCCTGAATGACTGGAGGTGCCCCTAGCGGCCCGGGTGGTGGCGGGGCATCCGGGTGAGTCCGGCGCTGGGGCTCAGGGTTCCCCAATCCCCGGTGTTGCGGCTCTAGGCTCCTTGCTAGGGGCCCCTAGGGGACCGGCCTACGGTTAGATTTAGCCCCCAGGAGGCCGTCAGCCCGATCCGCCAGCTCTGTGGCGAGCGGAGGGCGGGCGGAGGTGAGGCCGCTGGCGAGCTGGAGCGTGGGCCCAGGCGTTTTGGCGCGGGGGTCCTTCAAAAGTCGCCGGGGGCTTTGAGGGCCCTGTAAGTTCTTCTGCACTGAATGATTGGTGGCTCCCCTAGCGGCCTGGATGGAGGAGGGGCGGTAGGGTGAGTCGGGCGCTGGGGCTTGGGGGTCCCCAATCCTCGGCGTTGGGGAGCCAGGCCCCTTTGGAAGGGCTCTAGGGGGCCGACCAAGCGTTACTGTTAGCCCACAGGAGGCCGGCAGACCCGATCTGCTGGCTGTGTGGCGAGCAGAGGGGTGGGTCGAGGTGAGGGCGCTGGTAAGCGGGAGTGTGGGTCGAAGCGTTTTGGCGTGGGGGGCATTCGAATGTCGCCGGGGCTCAGAGCACCCTTCCCGTTAAACCACGCTGAATGCCCGATGGCGCACCTAGCGGTCCGGGTTGCAGAGGGGTAGCAGGGTGAGTCCGGTGCTGGGGCTCGGGGGTGCCCAAACCCCGGCCTTGCGGCACCAGGCCCCTTTGGATGGGCCCCTCGGGGGCCGACCAAGGGTTATTGTTAGCCCCCAGGAGGCCAGCAGGCCCGATCCGCCGGCTGTGAGGCGAGCAGAGGGGTGGACCCAGGTGAGGGCGCTTGAAAGCAAGAACGTTGACCCACGCGCTTTGGTGCGGGGGGCCTTTGAAGGTCATCGGGGGTTCGGAGGGGCCTACCCGTTCTCCTGCCCTGAATGACCAGTGGCGCCCCTAGCGGCCGGGGGGGGGGGGCGGGGTGGCAGGGTGAGTCCGGCACTGGGGCTCAGGGGTCCCCAATCCATGGCGTTGTGGCGCCAGGCCCCTTGGGAGGGGCCCGTCGGGGGCCTACCTAGGGTTAGGATTAGCCCCCAGGAGGCCGGCAGCCCCAATCACCCAGCTGTGCGGCGAGCAGAGGGGTGGGCCCAGGTGAGAGCGCTTGAGAGCCAGAGCGTGGGCCCAAGCGTTTTGGCGCGGAGGGCCTTTGAATGTCTCCGGGGGCTTGGAAGCCCCTGCAGGTTCTCCCGCCCTGAATGACTGCAGCGCCCCTAGCGGCCCGGGTGAGGCGGGAAGGCAGGGTGAGTTCGGCGCAGGGGCTCGGGTGTCCTCAATCCCTGGCGTTGTGGCGCTAGGCCCCTTGAGAGGGGCCCCTCAGGGGGGACCTGGGTTTAGGGTTAGCCCCAGGTGGCCGGCAGGCCCGATCCGCAGGCTGTGCGGCATACGGTCGGGTGGGCCGAGGTGAGGCCGCTGGCGAGCGGGAGCATGGCTCCACGCATTTTGCGAAGCGGGCCTTCGAAGGTCGTCGAAGTCTCGGAGGGCCCTGCCCGTTCTACCACCATGAATAATCGGCGGCGCCTCTAGCACCCCGGGTGTTGGCGGGGCTGCCGGGTGTGTCCGGTGCTGGAGCTTGGGGGTCCCCAATCCCAGGCGTTGCTGCTCCAGACCCCTTGGGATGGGATCCTCGAGGACCGACCTAGGTTTATGGTTAGCCCCAGGCGGCCGGCAGGCCCGATCCGCTGGCTGTGCGGCGAGAGGAGGGGTGTTCCGAGGTGGGGCCACTGGGGAGCGGGAGCATGGGCCCAAGTGTTTTGGCATGGGGGGCCTTCAAAAGTCGGCGGGGGCTCGGAGGGCCCTGCCCATTCTCCCGCCCTGAATAACTGGCGGCGCCCCTAGTGCCCCTGGTTGTGGTGGGGCGGCCAGGTGAGTCCGGCGCTGGGGATCAGGCATCCCCAATCCCTGGCGTGGTGGCGCCAGGCCCCTTGGGAGGGGCCCCTCGGGGGCCGATCTAGGCTTATGGTTATCCCCCAGGAGGCCAGCAGGCCCGATCTGCCAGCTGTTCGGCGAGTAGTAGGGCAGGCCAGGGGAGGGCGCTGGCGAGCAGGAGCATGGGCGCAGCGTTTTGGCATGGCCAGCCTTTGAAAGTCGCCAGGGGCTTGGAGGGTTCTGCCCGTTCTCCCGCCCTGAATGACCAGCGGCGCCCCTAGTGGCCCGGGTGGTGGCGGGGTGGCATGGTGAGTCCGGCGCTGGGGCTCGGGCGTCCCCAATCCCTGGCGTGGTGGCGACAGGCCACTTGGGAGGGGCCCCTCGGGAGGGGCCCCTCGTGCGTCGACCTAGGGTTAGGGTTAGCCCCAAGGAGGCTGGCAGGCCGATCTGCCAGCTGTGCGGCGAGCGGAGGGGCGGGCCGATGTGAATGCGCTGGAAGCAGGAGCGTGGGCCCAAGCGTTTTGGCGCAGGGGGCCTTCGATGGTCGCCATGAGCTCTGATGGACTTGCCCGTTCCCCCGCCCTTAATGACCGGCGGCACCCTAGCGGCCAGGGTGGCGGCGGGGCAGCAGGGTGAGTCCATCGCTGGGGCTCGGGGGTCCCCAATCCCCGGCATTGCGGCGCCAGGCCCCTTAGGATGGGGCACTAGGGGGCTTACCTAGGGTTAGTGTTAGCCCCCAGGAGGCTGGGAGGCCCGATCTGCCGGCTGTGTGGCGTGCAGAGGGGAAGTACGAGGGAGGGCGCTGGCGAGCAGGAGTGTGGGCCCAAGCGTTTTGGCGCGGGAGGCCTTCGAAAGTCGCAGCGGCTTGGAGGGCACTGCCCGTTCTCCCGCTCTGAATGACCGGCAGCACCCCTAGCAGCCCTGGGGGCAGTGTGGCAGCAGTGTGAGCCCGGCGCTAGGGCTCGGGGGTCCCCAATCCCCAGCTTTGTGGCACCAGGGCCCATGGGAGGGGCCCCTTGGGGACGGACCTAGGGTTAGGTTTAGCCCCCATGAGGCCTGCAGGCCCGATCCACCGGCTGTGCGGCGAGCGGTGGGGCGGGCCGAGATGAGGGCACTGGCAAGCTGGAACATGGGCCCAAGCTTTTTGGCGCGAGTGGCCTTCGAAGGTCGCCGGGGGCTAAGAGGGCCCTGCCCCTTCTCCCTCCCTGTTTGACCGGCGGTGCCACTACCTGCCCGGTTGGCGGCAGGGTTCAGGGTGAGTCCGGCGCTTTGGCTCGGGGGTCCACAATCCCCAGCGTTGCGGCGCCAGGTGCCTTGGGAGGGCTGACCTATGGTTAGGGTTAGCCCCCAGGAGGCCGGCAGGCCCGATCGGCCAGCTTTGCGGTGAGCGGAGGGGCGGGACGAGGTGAGGGCGCTGACAAGTGGGAGCGTACGCGCAAGCGTTTTGATGAGGGGTGTCTTCGAGGTCACCTGGGGCTCGGAGGGCCCTGCCTGTTCTCACGCCCTGAATGAATGGCAGCGCCGCTAGCGGCCCGTGTGGCAGCGGGGCGACACAGTGGGTCCGGTGCTGTGGCTCGGGGGTCAGCAATCCCAGGCGTTGTGGTGCCAGGCCCCATCGGACGGGCCCCTTGGGGGCCGACCTAGGGTTATGGTTAGTCCCCAGGAGGCCGGCAGGCCGGATCTTCCCACTGTGCGGCGAGTGGAGGGGCGAGCCAAGGTAAGGGCGCTGGCGAGCGGGAGCGTGGGCCGAAGCATTTTGTCACGGGGGGCCTTCAAAAGTCTCCGGGGGCTCAGAGGGCCCTACCCGTTCTCCTGCCCTGAATGACCGGCGGCTCCCCTAGCGGCCCGGATGGTAGCGGGGTGGCAGGGTGAGTCTGGCGCTGGGGCTCGGGAGTCCCCAATCCCTGTTGTTGCGGCACCAGGCCCCTTGGGAGGGGCCACTAGGGGGCCGACGTAAGGTTAAGGTTAGCCCCCAGAAGGCCCACAGGACCAATCCGCCAGCTGTGCGGCGAGCGGAGGGACGGGCCAAGGTAAGGGCGCTGGTGAGCGGGAGCATGGCCCAAGCGTTTTGGTGCGGGGAGCCATCGAAGGTCACTGGTGGCCTGGAGGGCCCTGCCCGTTCTCCCTCCCTGAATGACCGGCGGCACCCCTTGCGGCCCAGGTGGCGGTAGGGCGGGAGGGTGAGTCCGGCCTTGGGGCTCGGGGGTCCCCAATCCCCGGCATTGCGGCAATAGGAACCTGGGATGGGCCCCTCCGGGGCCCACCAACGATTAGGGTAAAACTCAGGAGGCCGGCAGTCCCGATCCACCAGATGTGCAGTGAGCTGAAGGGCGGATCGAAGTGAGGGTGCAGGCGAGCAGGAGCATGGGCCCAAGCATTTTGGCGCGGGGGGCCTTCGAAGGTCGCCAGTGGCTCAGAGGAATCTACCAGTTCTCCCTCCCTGAATGATCGACGGCGCTCCTAGCGGCCCGGGTTGTGGCAGGGCAGCAGGATGAGTCCGGCGCTGGGGCTCGGGAGACCCCAATCCCTGTTGTTGTGGGGCCAGGCCCTTTGGGAGGGTCCACTAGGGGGCCGACCTAAGGTTAGGGTTAGCCCCCAGAAGGCCCACAGGCCCGATCCACCAGCTGTGCAGTGAGTGGAGGGGCGGGCCGAGGTAAGGGCGCTGGGGAGCAGGAGCGTGGGCCCAAGAGATTTGGTGTGGGGGGCCTTCGAAATTTGCCAGTGGCTCAGAGGGCCCTGCCCGTTCTCCCTGCCTGAATGAACGGCGGTGCCCCTAGCGGCCCAGGTGGCGGTAGGGCGGGAGGGTGAGTCCGTCCTTGGGGCTCGGGGGTCCCCAATCCCTGGCATTGTGGCAATAGGAACCTATGATGGGCCCCTCTGGGGCCCAACAACAATTAGGGTAACACCCAGGAGGCTGGCAATCCCGATCCACCAGCTGTGCAGCGAGCTGAGGGGCAGACCAAAGTGAGGGCGCAGGCGAGCAGGAGCATGGGCCCAAGCGTTTTGGCACGGGAGGCCTTCGAAAGTCACCAGGGCTCGGAAGGCACTGCCTGTTTTTCCGGTCTGAATGACCGGCGGTGCCCCTAGCTGCCCAGGGGGCGGCGTGGCAGCAGTGTGAGTCCAGCGCTGGGCCTCTGGGGTCCTCAATCCCCGTCATTGCGGAGACAGTCCCCTTGGGATGGGCCCTCGGGGGCAGACCTAGGGTTAGGGTTAGCCACCAGGAGGCCGGATGGCCCGATCCGCCGGCTGTGCGGCGAGCGGAGGGGCGGGCTGAGGTAAGGGTGCTGGCGAGCGGGAGTGTGGGCCCAAGCATTCTGGCGCGGGGGGCCTTTGAAGGTGGCCGGGGGCTCGGAGGGCCCTGCCCGTTCTGCACTGAATGACCAGCGGCACCCCTAGCGGCCTGGGTGGTGGTGGGGCAGCAAGTTGAGTCCAGCACTGGGGCTCGGGGGTCCCCAATCCCCGGCATTGCAGCGATAGGCCACTGGGATGGGCCCCTCAGGAGCTGACCTTTGGTTAGGGTTAGCCCACAGGAGGCCGGCAGGTCCGATCCGCCAACTGTGCATTGAGCGGAGGGGTAGGCTGAGGTGAGGGCGCTGGCGAGTGGGAGCGTGGGCCCAAGCATTTTGGCGTGGGGGGCCTTCGATGGTTGCCGGGGGCTCGAAGGGCCCTGCCCATTCTGCCGTCGTGAATGACCAGCGGTGCCCCTACCAGCCCGGGTGGCATTGGGGCAGTAGGGTGAGTCCGGCGCTGGGGCTCGGGGGTCCCCAATCCCCGGCGTTGCGGTGCCAGGCCCCTTCGGAGGGGCCCCTCAGGGGCCAACCTAGGGTTATGGGGAGCCCCCAGAGGAGAGCAGGCCTCATCCGCCAGCTCTGCGGCAAGAGGAGGGGCAGGCCGAGGTGGGGGCGCTGAGGAGCGGGAGCATGGGCTCAAACGTTTTGGATGGGGGGGCCTTCAAAGGTCGCCAGAGGCTCGGTAGACCCTGCCCATTCTCCCGCCCTGAATGACCGGCAGCACCCGTAGCGGCCCGGTTACATCAGGGTGACAGGATGAGTCCAGCGCTGGGGCTCAGGGGTCCCCAATCCCCTGCATTGCAGAGCCAGGCCCCTTGGGATATACCCCTCGGGGGCCGACGTATGGTTAGGGTTAGCCCCTAGGAGGCCAGCAGGCCTGATCCGCCGGCTGTTTGGAGAGCGGAGGGGCGGGCCGAGGTGAGGGCGCTGGCGAGCGGCAGCATTGGTCCAAGCGTTTTGGCGTGGGGGGCCTTCGAAAGTCTCCGGGGACTCGGAGGGCCCTGCCCGTTCTCCCACCCTGAATGACCGGTGGCGCCACTAGCGGTCCGGGTAGCAGCAGGGCGGCTCGGTGAGTCCGGCGCTGGGGCTCGGGGGTCAGCAATCCCAGGCTTTGTGGCGCCAGGCCCCATCAGACGGGTCCCTCGAGGGCCGACCTAGGGTTAGGGTTAGCCCACAGGAAGCCGGCAGGCCTCATCAGCTGGTTGTGCGGCTAGCGCAGGATCTGGCCGAGGTGAGGGCGCTGGTGAGCGGGAAGGTGGGCCCAAGCGTTTTAGTGTGGGAGTTCTTCGAAGGTCGCCAGGGGCTCAGAGGGCCCTGCCCCTTCTGCCTCTTTGAATGACCGGCGGCGCCCCTACTGGAGGGCCCTGCCCGTTCTCCTGCACTGAATGTCCTGCCGCGCCCCTAGCAGCCCGTGTGCTGGCGGGGCAGCAGGGTGAGTCCAGCGCTGGAGCTCGGGGGTCCCCAATCCCTGGCGTTGCGGCGCCAGGCCCTTTGGGAAGGCCCCCTTGGGTGTCGACCTAGGGTTAGGGTTACCCCCAGGAGGCCGGTAGGTCAGATCTGCCAGCTGTGAGGCGAGCAGAGGGGCAGGCTGAGATGAGGGCGCTGGCGAGCGGGAATGTGGGCCCAAGCATTTTGGCGCAAGGGGCCTTTGAAGTTCGCCAGGGGCTCGGAGGGCCCTGCCCATTCTCCTGCCCTGAATGACCAACGGCACCCCTCGCGGCCCGTTTGGCAGCGGGGCAGCAGGGAGAGTCTGGTGCTGGGGCTCGGGGGTCCCCAATCCCCGCCTTTTAGGCGCCTGGGCCCTTCGGAGTTTCCCCTTGGGGACAGACCTAGGTTTAGGTTTAGCCCCCGGGAGCCCAGCAGGCCCGATTCGCCGGCTGTGCGGCAAGCGGAGGGGCAGGCCGAGATGAGGGCACTGGCGAGCTGGAACATAAGCCCAAGCGTTTTGGCGCGAGTGGCCTTCAAAGGTCGCCGGGGGCTAAGAGGGCCCTGCCCGTTCTCCCTCCCTGAATGCCTGGCGGCGCCCCTACTGGCCCAGTTGGCAGCGGGGCAGCAGAGTGAGTCCGGCGCTGGGACTCGGGGGTCCATAATCCCCGGGGTTGTGGCGCCAGGTGCCATGGGAGGGGTCCCTCCTGGGCCGATCTAGGGTTAGGGTTAGCCCCCAGGACGTCGGCAGACCCGATAGGCCAGCTTTGCGGCGAGCGGAGGGGCGGGCCGAGGCGAGGGTGCTGACAAGCAGGAGTGTGGGCGCAAGCGTTTTGATGTGGGGTGCCTTCGAAGGTCGCCCGTGGCTCAGAGGGCCCTGCCTGTTCTCACGCCCTGAATGACCGGTGGTGCAGCTAGCAGCCCGGGTGGTGGCGGGGCGGCATGGTGAGTCCGGCGCTGGGGCTCAGGTGTCAGCAATCCCAGGTGTTGTGGCGCCAGGCCCCATTAAGGGCCCCTCGGGGGCCGACCTAGGGTTGGGGTTAGCCCCCAGGAGGCCAGCAGGCCGGATCCACCAGCTGTGCAGCGAGTGGAGGGGCAGGCTGAGGTAAGGGCGCTGGCAAGCAGGAGTGTGGGCCGAAGCGTTTTATCGCGGGGGGCCTTCAAATGTCTCTGGGTCTCAGAGGGCCCTACCCATTCTCCCGCACTGAATGACGGGCGGCTCCCCTAGCGGCCCGGGTGGTGGCGGGGCGGCACAGTGAGTCCAGCACTGGGGCTCAGGAGTCCCCAATCCCAGGCATTGCGGATGCCAGGCCCCTTGGGATGGGCCCTTGGGGGGCCTACCTAGGGTTAGGGTTAACCCCCAGGAGGCTGGGAGGCCCGATCCGCCAGCTGTGTGGCGAGTGGAGAGGCGGGCCGAGGTGAGGGCGCTGGTGAGCGGGAGCGTGGGCCCAAGCGTTTTGGTGCGGTGGGCCTTCGAAGGACGATAGGGGCTCGTAGGGCCCTGCCCGTTCTCCTGCACTGAATGTCCTGCCGCACCCCTAGCGGCCCTTGTGGTGGCGGGGCGGCAAGGTGAGTTCGGCGCTGGTGCTCAGGGGTCCCCAATCCCCAGCGGTGCGACTCCAGGCCCCTTGGGAGCCGACCTAGGTTTAGGGTTAGCCCCAGGAGGCTGGCAGGCCCATTACGCAGGCTGTGCGGCAAGCGGAGGGGCGGGCAAGGTGAGGGCGCTGGCAAGAGGGAACATGGGCCCTAGCGTTTTAGCGTGGTAGGCCTTCGAAGGTCGCCGGGGGCTCAGACGGCCCTGCCCGTTCTCCTGCCCTGAATGACCGACGGCACCCCTAGCAGCCTGGTTGGCAGCGGGGTGGCATGGTGAGTCTGGCGCTGGTGCTCGGGAGTCCCCTTTCCCCGTTGTTGTGGCGCCAGGCCCCTTGGGAGGTGCCACTAGGAGGCCGACCTAGGGTTAGTGTTAGCCCCCAGAAGGCCCACAGGCCCGATCCGCCCACTGTGTGGGGAGCAGAGGGGAGGGCCGAGGTAAGGGTGCTGGCGAGCGGGAGCGTGGGCCCAAGCGTTTTGGTGCGGGGGGCCTTCGAATGTTGCAGGTGGCTCGAAGGTCCCTGTCCGTTCTCCCTCCCTGAATGACCAAGGGCGCCCGTAGCGGCCCAGGTGGCGGTAGGGCGGGAGGGTGAGTCCGGCGCTGGGGCTCGGGAGTCCCCAATCCCCGGTGTTGTGGCAATAGGAACCTGGGATGGGCCCCTCAGGTGCCCACCAACGGTTAGGGTAACACCCAGGAGGCCGGCAGTCCCGATCCACCGGCCCTGCAGCGAGCGGAGGGGTGGACCGAGGTGAGGGCCCAGGCGAGCAGGAGCACGGGCCAAAGCGTTTTGGCGCGGGGGGCCTTCGAAGGTCACCAGGGACTCAGAGGGATCTGCCCGTTCTCCCACCCTGAATGACCAACAGTGCTCCTAGTGACCCGGGTGGCGGCGGGGCGAGACTGTGAGTCTGGGCTGGGCCTCGGGGGTCCCCAATCCCAGGCATTGCGGTGCCAGACCCCTTCAGAGGGGCCCCTCAGGGAACAACATAGGGTTATGGGTAGCCCCCAGGATGAGGTCAGGCCTCATCCGCTGGCTCTGTGGCGAGCGGAGGGGCAGGCCGAGGTGAGGGCGCTGAGGAGCGGGAGCGTGGGCTCAAGCGTTTGCATGGGGGGGCCTTTGAAGGTCGCCACGGGCTCGGAAGGCCCTGCCCATTCTCCCGCGCTGAATGACCAGCGGCACCTCTAGCGGCCCAGGTGGCGGTGGGGTGGCAGGGCAACTCCGGCGCTGGGGCTCGGGGTCCCTAATACCCGGCGTTGTGGCGCCAGGCCCCTTGGGATGGGCCTCTCGGGGGCCGACCTCCGGTTAGGGTTAGCCCCCAGGAGGCTGGCAGGCTCATTCCGCCCATGTGCAGGTGGGGTAGGTGAGGTAGCTGGAGAGCGGGAGCGTGGGCCAGAGCATTTTGGCTTTGGCTTGGGGTGCCTTCGAAGGTCGCAGGTTGCTCGGAGGGTCCTGCCCGTTCTGTCGCCCTGAAGGACTGGTGACGCCCTTAGCGCCCCATGTGGAGGCGGAACGGCAGGGAGCGTCTGGTGCTGGGACTTGGGGGTCCCGAATCCCTGGCATGTGGCGCCAGGCCATGTGGGGGGGGCCCCTCGGGGGCAACCTAGGGATAGGGTTAGCCCCCAGGAAGCCAGCAGGCCTGATCCGCCAGCTCTGCAGCGAGCGGAGGGATGGGCCGAGGTTAGGGCACTGGCGAGCAGGAGCGTGGGAGCCAGAGTTTTTGCGCGGGGGGCCTTCGAGGTCGCAGGGGGATTGGAGGGCCCTGCCCGTTCTCCCTTCCTGAATGACTGGCAACACCCCTAGCACCCTGGGTGCTTGCGGGGTGGCAGAGTGAGTCCAGCACTGGGGTTCGGGGGTCCCAAATCCCCGGCATTGTGGTGCCAGGCTCCTTGGGAGGGGCCCCTCGGGGGCCGACCTAGGGTAAGTGTTAGCCCCCAGGAGTCCGGCAGGCCCATTCCGCTAGCTCTGCGGCAGGCGGAGGGGCAACCCGAGGTGAGGGCGCTGGTGAGAGGGAATGTGGGCCCAAACGTTTTGGCGCGGGGGGCCTTCGAAGGTCGCCGGGGGCTTGGAGGGCCCTGCCAGTTCTCTCGCCCTGAAAGACTGGCGGCGCCCCAGCAGCCCGGGTTGCTGCGGGGCGGCAGGGTGACTCCGGTGCTGGGCTCAGGGGTCCCCAATCCCCGGCGTTGTGGCGCCAGGCCCCTTGGGAGGGGCCCCTCGTGGGCCGACCTAGGATTAGTGTTAGTCCCCAGGAGGCCGGCAAGCCCAGCGCTAAGTGGTTCTGGCAATGTAACAAAAATGCCATACACTTATCTGTAAGAAATAACAGTGTACAGGAACCCTCTTAGCCCTAACATCATCCTTTGTGAATATGGAAGCCAGCCCCAAGGTGGTCGTGGAAGTCTGACGAAAGCACTAAGCACTTATCTCTGAATCACCACACTATACAGGGAAAGACCAATGTACATCATCTTTCAGGAGTAGGAAGCATTAATGAAAAGGTTCTGGAATTTCGAGGACTCTGACCCATCCTTATTGGTAATAAACCACCGTGTACAGGAAAACACCTTCAACTCTCATCAGCCTCCTCAATCCTGATTCCGATTCAACTTTGGGTGTGTAGGACTACGGAAATGTCCACATCTTATTGCTAAGAAAGAACGATGTCAGGGTAATGCCCTTCAAGTCACCTCAGCCTTCCTGAAGACAGAAGCAGGAATCAAGTTGGTTATGTTACCATGAGGTAAGGAAGATGAGCATATAAGTGAGAAACAACAGTGGGCAGGACCTCTCTTCCAACGAACAGTATCTTTCCTTAATATTGAATCCCTATGGTAAGTGGTTGTGGGCATTTGTGAGGTCAAAATCTTGAGTGTTTTGTAAAATCTCTTGGCCATTCACAGATGAGACTAAGGTAGTTGGGGACTCCTAGGCAGTGATTTGTCCACTGTCAAAAATATGAAAAGATAAAAGAGACAGATGAGGTCTCCTCAGGCATTGTCCTTTATCCTCATCCTCCGTGAGGATGGCCATCTCTGGACAGCTCAGTGGCAGGGTCTCATTCACAGTGGGGGCATCTGTTCCTCACAGACATCAGGCAGGGAAATGGATTTGGTTCTCTGTGCCAGCCCAGCCACAGCTGAGTGTCACAGCACCCTCTCGTGGGCTCATAAGAGTTTCACTGTCACCAGGCAGGTCACTGTATTTGATAAACCACTGTGAGAGATTGCAATTGCCTTCATCTGCAACCTCCTAGAGGCAAATGCAGATCTCTGGTACCATGTGAAGTCATGTGAAGGCATCGTGAGAAAGTGTCCTTTTGCTTAAGAAAAACATGGCTGGGGCTCCTGGCTGGCTCAGCTAGTTAAGCATGTGCCTTTGGCTCAGGTTATGATCCCAGGCTTCTGGGATCGAGACCGGGCTCCCTGCTCAGCAGGAAAGGAGGTAGGGAAATCGCTTAGAACCCACAGAGAATGTGAATAAAGGGGAGTGAAATGGAACTTGGTCTGTGTTTTACTTTAGGGATTGGAAGTTAGTTTTTTCTCAATTGTGATTGTTCTTGAAACAGAAAAGCTGTATTGTTTTTTTTTACCTTTAATTTTTTTTCTAATAATAATTTTTATTATGATATGTTAGTCACTATACAGTATTTCCTTAGTTTTTGATGTAGTGTTCCGTGATTCATTATTTGCATATAACACCCAGTGCTCCATGCAATATGTACCTTCCTTAATACCCATCACTGGACCATCCCAATCCCCCACCCCTCTCCTCTCTGAAGCCCTCAGTTTGTTTCCCAGAGTCCATAGTCTCTCGTGGTTCATTCCCCCTTCTGTTTAGGGTCCACTGTTTAAAGGGACAGACAGTGGAAGTTCACCAAATATAAGATCGAAATTTCATTGTTCTTTATACATGCCACCAAGTAGTTCCCAGACATTTCATTCTACTGTAGTAATTCATTATACCTGTGCAAGTGCACGTGGAAGACAACTGATGCATGTATAGTGGTAATAAAACATGCCCCTCAGTAGTAGAATAATAGAGGATGCATATGTGTAAAATTATTCGACTACAGCTTCCATGCTTTCCCTTTGGTTCCTTATTATCTATGAAATTGGCAATTTTTGTTCTCTAGGCTTAAAACTTATTGTCAGTATTCAGAGTTTTTCAATGCTGATCTTCTCCTGTATAAGTTACCAAAAACCTAAAATATGTATGAACTTTAAAAAACGCTATATTGAAAATGACAGCAGGGAAGTTCCATTTTGTGAATATTGTGTCAATGGATCTCTATTTTGCCATCAGTGTTCATTAGAAATGATGACATTTCATGTGAGTATAAATATCAATGTGAAAAAGAAAAGGTAGGACGAACCTTGAATGTTTAAGTAATTGGTGAAATGACAGGTGTGTGTGTGTGTGTGTGTGTGTGTTTAACTGATTTTCAGTGAATGGTTCAGCTTCTTGTAGGGCCTCCGAGAGAGCCCAGGTGAACCTTTCAATGAGTTGGTATCTGTTTTCAGAACATGGGAATCTCTTAGTCCAATAGTCAATCCGGCAAGCTTTGAGGTCTTAAAGAGTTTCAGTCCTCAGCGATGGTGTTGCAGACCCTTGTGAGCAAACCCTAGGGTATGCTTAGAGCCCTCATTAGGTGGTACCAACGTGTGACGAATTCAGACAGCATTTCCCAAAGAAGTACCTCTTGAGTCTCTGTCCTTGTCAGTTCCCTACACTTCCTTACACTAGTTATGTGATCAGTGTGTTTCAGGATAATCCCCACATGTGATTTTTGCTATTTCCTACTAGTCCTATCTGTTTCTCATCTTCTTCTTTTATGGTAGGGGTTGGGAAGCAACCTGTGTGGTGTAGGAAGGGGTGTGGTAGTTGTCTGCCTTCAGAGGACCGAATGATGCCTAGAAATTGTACTGTAGTTTGAGGTCAATTGTCCATCCTCTGAGTGTCAGGAATTCCATCACTCTACTTTGATGCTAGTCTGTTCTTCAAGCTGTCCTCAGAAATAAGGATGTCATCCATCTAGGGAATACTGGTTTGTGTGTATGTTTTCATTTTAGGAAAAGCCTTGCTGTTCCTGAAAATAATACTGTAGAGCACCCTTTCCTGTTCTTATTGGCCATGAGTCAATCTTTTGTGAAGTATTCATTTATAAATAGACTTTCTATGGTTGATGAGCAGGAATTCTTTATTGACAAGTCTTTGTCAGGGTGTGTATTGCAAATCTTTACTTCCCAGCCTGTGGTTCACTTTTTCATTTTCTTATGGTCATAAGATAAGGAGAAATGTCACATTTTTATGAAGTCCCACTGAATTCTTTTAAATGGTTAGTGCACCCTATGTCCTACCCCAAGATTGACAGGTTCTACCTTTTCTTTCAGAAATTGTCCAATGGGAAGCACAATCGATCTCAAATTTATAAATTGCATTTTTAATTCTAATAGGGTATTTATAGACTGTTTTGGATTTTCTATGTACACAATCGTATTATCTGTGAATAGTCACAATTATCCCCTCAATTCTTATACTTTTTGTGTCTCTTGCCTTCTAACACTGGTAGTATTCTCTGATGCAACGTTGAATAGAGCAGCATTGTTTGAAGATTTTAATATACCTTTCTCAATATCTGAAAGAAAAAGCAGACAAAACATTGGTAACAAATGTGACCTAATTGACATATAGGGAACATTCCATAATAAGTGCAGAATACATTATTTTCAAGTGGTCATAGACTCTTTACCCAAATAGATGATAGGTGGGGCCACGAATCAAGTCTACAAATGTTAAACCCTGAAATTAACTAGATTCTATTCTTAGACCACAGGGGAATTGAGCCACAGTCATAGCGAAAAGAAAACCAGGAAGTCCTTCAATGTTTAAAAATTAAATGGAACTTTGCTACATATCCTAAAGGTCAGAGAAGGAATCTCAATGGAAATACTGAACCTTTTCTACATGAGGGCTCACACACAATGGCACTTTCTTTGTGAAGAGCATTATAATAACCTAGACAGGAGTTGAGCCTTAAGTCAGAGTTCTGCCTGCCCCAGCCACACCTGGCAGCCTTGGTCTGTGGTCCCCCTCAGCTGTCCTATCTGTTGGCCCTGAGCTAAGGGGGTCAACATGGCCATATGGAAATGGGAAGCTCCCCACTCATAGTGATGGCAGTGCCCCCTCCCCAGCTGCCCTATCTGGTTGCTCTGAGCTAAGGGGGTCAACATGGCCATATGGAAATTAGAAGCTCCCCACTCTTAATGATGACGTCGCTATCGTATCATCCTCACCAGTCCAACAACATGATTTCTGAGTGAAATATGACACAAGAGCGAATTTCTTGGCCTTCCTTCAGGTTTGAAAAACATCTGGTGAGTCATCGATTAGGAATATGGATTCAACATGTGTTCTTTCTTCTGGAAAAGAAATAGACCCAATAGCAATTATGGCTTCCTGAGCACCTGTTCCTGAGAGACATCATACTGGCTCTTTGTAGCATTCTGCCTCTTAAACTTCTCAACTAGGGTGTAGATATTTTTAGGCACATGTTCAGGTGGTTAGACAGGGACTCAGATGATATGAGTCACAGAGGATTTTAGTGTCAGAAACCTAAGTGGGATCCCCAAATTGACTCCAAATCCCTTGTTGTTCCATACAGGGTACTATTTCCCTCTTATCTCTGGTCTTCTCGATCTGGAAACCTATCAAGTATCAGGATTTTCTTGTCATGTGGACAACTGGAACGAATTCAGTGGGCCTTTTCACCTCTGCCAATGGTGATCATTAAGATCATTATCTCAGTGGAGGACCTCTGGGTAAGATACTCAAAGATCCTTAGGAATACAGACAGTATAATATTTTCCTGGTATTAAAGTTACTGAAACCAACTATCTTTTTTAGTCGATTCAGGCTCTGGTATGTTCAGAGGGTGCTGTAAAACAGGTCTGAAATAGTATTTAAAAACACTCAGCTCAGCCTCTTCTACAACGTGAGCCAATGCTTATAAACATGGCTAAAATATTCCCTTACCTACGATGACTTCCCAGCCATCGTAGTGTTTATATGTTATGACTGTGACTTACATTAGTCAACATTTGCAGAGAAAGAACTTAGTGCATCCAGGGAGCACTTCATGTTGAAATTAGTTTGTGACAATGAGCTACTGTGTTTTATTCTGCAGTCCAAGGGAATGGTGCCAGACATCTCTAAGGTGTCTAGCAGTTCTACAATTCTGATTTTAAGTGGTCTGTGTGCTTCAGAGATTTGGGCAGGAGAAGGGCAGGAGTTCAGAGACTGTGAACACTTCTGTCACCTGTGCTGACCATGGAGCAGGCCGCCTTCTGTGGACATCATTTTGATTTCTTGGTACTCTTGGGAAAGGTGCTTTTGTCTCACATTCCTCCATTTAGGAGTAATTATAATGATAAAAGTAATTTTTATTTTATATCATCTTTGGGCCCTGATCCTGGGCTCCCAGGGAAGCTATACTTTAACATTGTACCTGGCTCAAAATGACTGGGCAAAACCTCAGTGCATGGGCCCTATTTCTGCCCCAAGCACATGTTGTACATCTGCTTCGAGAAGAAAACAATAACCAAAAATGCCAACATAAAGATAAGAAAAAATAAAGACCCTCTTTGGCTCCCATAAGATTAAAGTCATACTGACATATACATACTGAAAATGCATGAAAACATTGCATTTCCTAAAGCCCAAGTCTTGGAGGGTCTGAGAGTCACTGACCTTGCCCAGAACCAGGCACACCCCAGCAGGGAGGGCTGGTGCAGAAAGGGAAGGGGCAGGTCTTTGAGGGTGGTCTGCAGCTAGAGGGGTCCCTGGAAGGGGCCAGGTGTGTGTGGGGGCCCCAGCCCACGAGCCCACCCATGCCTGTGCCTGGTGTTGAGTAGAGGAGGCTCCTCTTGGGCCCCCTGTACTTTCAGGGTTCCAGGGGCTTGAGGGCAGGTTGCCCAGCATTCAAGGAGCTCAGGCACCACCCTCCCAGACCATTCACCACTTGGGGGTGTAGCTCCATCACTGTGGGCGGTCCCAGATTTGCAGTGGGTTGCAGTTTTGGGGCAGAAGAAGGGGCACTGAGAGAGAGAGAGTTGCCCTGTGGAGTTCCCTGCTGGTGAGTGAGCAGCTTGCACTGGGGTGATGGTCCGGGGGTAGGGTGCGCCCCAGGTGGGAGGCAGGGTTCTGGAAGGGCACGAGGAGAGGGTTCATTGTGGGGACTCAGATGAGTTTTCTTTTTCCCTTTAAAGTCTGTTCTGTCCCATGTCCTCAACTGGCCTTATTCTCCATACCCGTGAACTCCAGGGTGCCCGCTCCCCTGAGCTTTGGTGGGATTGGTTGCAGAATTTCAGGGTTTCCCCTGTTCCCCTGGAAGAGTGCGGGAAAGGACCGCACATAATCCCCACCTTCAGTTCTCTGACACAGCGCAGGTGATGCCTCTTGAGCAGTACCCCGAGTTCAGCAGGGTGTGCCCTGGTCCCCCAGGCACAGGTGTGGCAGTAGCAAGCCCCAGAGCCATCCCCCAACTTCAGCATTATGCCCCCTGTGCCCCCGGGTTAGTGGTAATTGGCTATTAGAATCATGCAGGAAAATCCTCCAGGTGGGGGCCTGGAGGCGTGCGTAAACCAGACCCCACTCTAGTTGCATTGGGAATAGACGAATTGACGGTTTCTTTAGAAGAGTAAATCTGCTTTCCAGACAAGGTAAGGTCATTGGTCTGTTGAGAATGAAGATAATTACTGCTAAACAACAAGTATGTGTTGCCCCTTGCCCAGAAACCGAAGCAGGTGTGCAGGCTTTAGGTCAGAGGTGCCTTCTTCTCCCCAGCTGACAGCACTTCTCTGCTCTGGCTCCAAGACACCCAAGGTTTTGAACGTTAGCATCGGAGTCAGCGAGGCAGCTTGTCACAGGACGCCAGTGTTCAGAGAAAGCACAGGTATGTTTGGCAAAATGTCCTATCTATGTCAGGGATGGAGGTAAAACCTCTCATTATCCCAAAACCTCCTGGGCTTTTCTCTTTTCTCTAGTTGAGCCACAAAGTAAAATTGAAGTAGCTGTCAGCATTCTGGGTTTGGTGCAAGAATTACTTAGTTTCCCTGCAGGTAGAACTTTGCAGGGGATCACAATTTCTCTGTCCATTTATTGCTTACAAATGTATTTTGACCATCTGTTTCCTAGGAACCCTCTTTTATTAGAAAGGGAAGGTGAGATTCACTCTGTGCCTGTTTGTAACATCTAATTTGTTCCTTCATCTAACACTGTTTATTCAATTATGCCTTAGATATGTTTGAGTGGCCAGCACCTAGAGTTAGGTGGCTTTTTTTCATCTGATACAGACTTGGATGATGTCATTTGACAAAGGTGATGTTTCATCATTGATTAGTTTATTCATCAGAAGAGTTAAAATTAGGGTGGAGGGAAAATTGAAAATTATCCAAAGCGGCCTGTTCCTGTTAAAAGTTGAGCTTGACTTTCTAGTTTTACTAAATGTATTATCTCGATATTTTGAGGTGCCATATTCTCTCTGTAGTTTCTTTGGTGGTGGAGTCAGAAGGAGAGTCTGGGAATTCTTTTGGATAGTGGCATGCTGGTGGCTTCAAGGGGCTTGGCGTCAGGAGCCTTAGGGTGAAGTCTGCAACTGCTTGCCTGACCCTGGGTGCATCTCACAGAGGTTTTGTTTCCTCTTATGAAATTGCCGGCAGATAATGTTCTGATTAAAGGGGAACCCTCCCATCCTGTTGGTGGCAATGCAAAGTGGTGCAGCCAGTCTAGGAAACAGTGTGGGGATTCCTTAAAAAGTTAAACATTGAACAACCCCATGATCCAGCAATTGCTCTCCTAGGTATTTACCCAAAGGATTAAAAAATGCAGATTCAAAGGGGGTCCATGCACCATGATGTTTATAGCAGCAATGTCCACAGTAGCCAAACTATGGAGAGAATCCCAAAGTCCATGCACTGATGAATGGATAAAGCAGATGTGCGATACCTATATATAATGGAATATGACCCAGCTTCAAAAAGAATGAAATCTTACCATTTGCAAGGATGTGGATGGACCTAGAGTGTATTAAGCTAAGCAAAATCAGTGAGGAAAGACAAATATCCTATCCTCTCACGCTTGTGCAATTTCAGAAAGAAAACAGATGAACAGAGTTGAGGGGTGATGAGAAAGGCAAACAAGTAAATAGACTCAACTGAGGAGAAAAAACTGAGTGTTGCTGCAGGACAGGGGCGTGGGGGGAAGAGTTAAACGGGTGAGGGGTATTAAGGAGGGTACTTGTGATGAGCACCGGGTACTGTATGCAGGTGAGGAATCACTAAATCCTACCCCTGAAGTGAATATTCCATGGCATGTGAACTAACTGGAATTTAAGTAAAAGAAGAAAGGAAAAAGTGTTCTGCTTCATGAAGAGTGAGGTAAAATTGTAGTGATTTGGGCTCTACTATTCTATAGATGAGAGTTGTAAAACACCCTGTTGTAAGATACACTAGTTTCTTATCACATAAAGAGTCCTCAGAAAACTGCAATGAAAGATTCAGGTCTCAGAGCATGTTCATGTTCCACTGATATGTTACAGTTTGCACAGGTAGGAAAGAAGGTGGAGAGAGAGGCAACAGAAGGGGAAAGTAGGTGTGAACCTTTCATTAGTTAGCGTTATAGCTTTCTCATGAAAGCCTTGCGCCAGTGTGATTTTGAAAGAAGAGGGGGAATCCGGGAGCTTTGCAGGAGACGGGGGAGTTCCAGGAATGGGTAAACTGACAGGGGTCCCACAGGAGAGCTGAATGCATTCTGCAGCAGGGTGTGGACAGGGCGGGCTCCAAGGGTGGCTGTGGGTCTCCTGGGTGAGAGTTGTGACAGGTGAGGGCTGTGTGCAAGTTCCTGGCTGAGGACAAGTGAGGCACAGGCGGAGAGCTGGCAGAGAACCTTCTTCTGGGCTACCAGCCTCACCCAACACACAGAGCCTCATCTTCTGTCCCTGTCACACCAATTCAGATTTCTCAGAAGGTGAGTGAGAACACATCAAGAGCATTCAAAACAGAAGGGAAAGCATGTGCAATGGCTCTGGGGCAGGAGAATTCCAGGTATGTCCAGGAACAGCAAGAAGGCCCTGTGGCCACAGGAGACAGCTTAGGACATGACCTCAGAGAGGTGAAAGAAAGCCATTCCAGGGCTATAACCCCATGAGACCCTGTATCACTGGGCCATCCTGGCTACAGTGTTGAGAACAGATGACAGAGGGTTGAAGACGGTAAGGCACGTCAATGACGAAGCTTTTCCAGGAACTCAGGCACTGTGGACCAGACAGGTGGCCTTGGATGGAGTGGTTAGACCTATTCTGGGTCCATTTTGAAGATGGAGCACACAGGATTTGCTGATGGGTTAGCTATTAGGAGCAGGAGAACGGAGGAGTTGGGGTAACTCCCAGCTGGTGTGGGTTGTCCTGATCGAGGTGAAGGAGAGGGTTTCTCGTGGGGTAGGAGGTAGTCCGTGTTCCGCATGCTGAGGAAGGTGCCTTTCCCGGTGGATATGCTGAGATTTGTGTCTGGGAGAAACTTTCACATCTCCTCCCTCAGAAATGCTCAAGTACAAGTATCCCCCACTTTTTGAACGTTCACAGTAAGACACTGGGCTTTCTTAAAAGAACTATATTATTACGCATCTTCAGTAAGAGGAAGAGACCTGAAGAGGATTTCCCTCTTATGAAAAAAGGTGAACAGTGAGAATCGTGTTCAGCATCTGTTTTGGGAAGAAGCACAACAGAGGCAGCGTGCACCCCAACCAGCTCCTTCCTCTGGGAACTGCTCTCCGCATCCAGCCAAGAGCACTTTGAATGGTGTCTGTGAGCCTCTGATGTGCTTTATCTTCATTTATGCTGGGCCTCCCTTAGAAACTTGTGTGCTGAGGCCTAAGAAAAGCCAAAGAGAAGGAATTTTGGAGTCTGAGGACACTGTCCAATTATTCCGTGTAAATTAATGGCCATTCCTTCTTGACACCATTTCTGCTGTGCAAGGTTTCTCAGAAGCCCTGTACTTTCAAAGGGCAGGGAAAACTATACCGCATGCTGCAGCGTTAGTTTTAGTCTCCATGCTGGACAGAACATTTCATGACTGTCGGATTTTCTCACTCAAACATTGAGACTTTGACCACCTTCAACCGTTTCTACCACCCCATCCCCGAATCTGGCACCTACCAATCTGCTCTCAGTTTCTATGCGTTCAGTATTTGTTTATTCCTCGTGGAATGTACATGAGAGCATCTGGTAGTGGTCTTTCTGTGTCTGAGTTACTTGGCATAAGGCCCCCAAGGTCTGTGTTTCCATGTCTGTTTCTTTTGAATAAATCTGCAGTGACCGTGGGAGTGCATCTGTCTTTTTGAGGCAGTATTTTTGTGTTCTCCGAATCAATACTCAGTAGAGCCATTACTGGGTCATGTTGTAGTTGCTTTTATTTTTTCAGGAACCTCCATACCATTTGTCACAGTGGCTGCACCAATTTCCATTCCCACCAACAGTGCACAGAGTCTCCTAGTCTGCACACCCTTGACCCCACCTGGTGTCTGTCTCTGGGACAATAGGTGTTCCAACAGTTGTGAGGGCATAGCCAATTGTGGGTTTGACTGATGTTTCCCTGACGATATTTAGTGATGTGGAACAACTTTTTCTGTCTGTTGGCCCCTGTGTGCCATCTTTGGAAAGTATCTATTCACATATTCCCCACATTTTTTATACAGTTTTTTTTGGGGGGTTTGATTTGTATGAGTGTTGTGTGTATTTTGGATATTGGCCTCTTCTCACACATATGATTCGCAGATATTTTTTTTCTTATTGGGTCTGTGGCCTTGTAAGTTTTTGCTGGTTATTTTTTCCATGTGGAAGATTTCAGTTTGAAGTTGTTCCACTTGTTTATTTTTGCTTTTGTTGCCTTTGCATTTGGTGTCCGATCTGAAGACTTTTTGCCAAAACTAATGTCGAGAGACTTAGTACCTGTGTCTTCTTGGAGGTTTATGGATTCAGTTCTTACGTTCATATCATTCATCCAGTAAAAATTTTGTGTGTGGTGTAAGAAAGTGACCCAGTTATATTCTTCTGCATTTAGTGTCCAGTTTGCCTGTTACTGCTCACTGAAGATACAGTCCTTCCCTCATGGCATATAATCTGCTGCTGTGTCGTAAGTTAGGATCATCTACGTGTGGGTAAGTTTCTGAGCTTTCTGTTCTGTTCCACTGACCTGGTGTCTGTGTTTCTGCCAGTACCATCCTGTTTTGATGACAACAGCTTTGTAATCTAGCTTGAAATCCAGGAGTGTGTTGACTGCACCTTTCTTTCTCCAGGTTGCTTTGGGTATTTGGGGTCTTTTGTGATTCCATACAAGTTTGAGGACTGTTTTCTATTTGCTCGAATAATGCCACTGGAATTCAGATAGGCATTTCATCACATCTGTCAATTGCTTTGGGTACGATGGACATGTTCACATAATTAACTCTTCCATTTAAGGAGCATGGCATAAGCTTCCATTTGTTTGTGTTGCCTTCCAAATCTTTGACCCATACATCCTGCCCCCCTCGACACACATGCTTTTCATTTCTTTTCTGCCATATGTTGAGTGTACTATGTCTTTCTCATTCTTGGTTAGTTTCATTCCTAGATTTTTTTGATGCAATTGTAAATGGCATTGCTTTTTTAATTTCTCTTTGCGAAAGTGTGTCATCAGTATACAGAAATGCAAGAAGTTGGGTCATCTGGGTGGCCCCATAGGTGAAGCGTCTGCCTTCAGCTCAGGTCATGATCCCAGAGTTCTGGGATCGAGCCCCGTGTTTGGCTCCCTGCTTAGCAAGAGTCTGCTTCTCCCTCTTTCTCATACTCCCCCTGCTCGTGCTTTTTCTCTTCCTGTCAAATAAATAAATAAAATTTGAAAATAAATAAAGACAAAGGTCTCTGTATATTGACTTTATATCCTGCAGCTTTCTTGAATTTGTGTATTCTAACAGTTGTGTTTTGTTTTTTTTTGTTGTTGTGGTTTTTTGTGGTTTTTTTTTTTGTGTGTGGAATCATTTGGGATTTCATGTCATTTGCAAATAGTGACAGTTTTCCAGTACGGATTTCATATCTTTCTTTTTTTAAAATGATGTCACCCTACAGTACTTCATTTGTTTTTGATGTAGTGTTCCATGATTCATTGTTTGCATATAACACCTAGTGCTCATTATGACACGTGCCCTCCTTTTTTTAAAAAAAGAATTTATTTATTTATTCGACAGATATAGAGACTGCCAGCGAGAGAGGGAACACAAGCAGGGGGAGTGGGAGAGGAAGAAGCAGGCTCACAGCGGAGGAGCCTGTGGTGGGGCTCGATCCCATAACACCGGGATCACGCCCTGAGCCGAAGGCAGATGCTTAACCTCTGTGCCACCCAGGCGCCCCAACACGTGCCCTCCTTAATACCCATCACCAGCATAACCCATTCCCCTTCCCCTCCCTTTCTGCAACCTTCAGTTTGTTTCCCAGTGTCAGTAGTCTCTCACGGTTCATCTTCCCCTCTCATTCCCCCCCTTCACTTTTCTCTTCCTTCTTCTAATGTCCTCCATGCCATTCCTTCCATTCCACATAGGAGTGAAACCATATGATAATTGTCTTTCTCTGTTTGACTTAATTTCACTTAGCATAATCCCCTCCTGGTCCATCCACGTTGGTGCAAATGGGGGGTATTCATCCTTTCTGATGACTGAGTAATATTCCATTGTATAGATGAACCACATCTTCTCTGTCCATTCATCTGCTGAAGGACATCTTGGCTCCTTCCACAGTTTGGCTATTATGGACATTGCTGCTATGAACATTGGGATACAGCTGCCCCTTCTTTTCATTACTCTGTGTCGATGGGGTAAATACCCAGCAGTACAATTGGTGGGTCGTAGGATAGCTCTGTGTTTAATGTCTTGAGGATCCTCCATATTGTTTTCAAAAGTGGCTGTACCAGCTTGAATTCTCACGAGTAGTGTAAGAGGGCTCCCCTTTCTTCACATCCTCTCTGACTTTTTTTTATTTCTGTCTTGTTAATTTTTTTCGAGATTTTATTATTTCATTCAACAGAGATAGAGACATCCAGCGAGAGAGGGAACAGAAGCAGGGGAGTGGGAGAGGAAGAAGCAGGCTCATAACGGAGGAGCCTGATGTGGGGTTCGATCCCATAATGCCAGGATCACACCCTTAGCCGAAGGCAGATGCTTAACCAGGTCAGCAACCAGGATGTATGGTATTGTGGGGGATCAGAACCAGGCTTTCTGTGGGAAGTGACAGAAATAGGGTATGGTGAGCTCCATGACCATACTTGAGGTCCCAGGTGACCCACTGGGTGTTGGGTTCTGTGGATCTGTCTCATCAGGTGCTGTGCAATTCAGGGACACCCTCCTGTCTGTGGATTTGTGTGGAGACAGGTAGACATCACTGTATGGCCAGGAACGAGGGTCGCACTGGACCACCACCAGAGGTGCAGCGTGCGGGGGAGCCACTGCTTGGTTTCCACGAAAGCTGACCAGGGTCTGTGAACGTGATTCCTAGCAGCTGCAAGGGGAGAGGAGGCCGGAGGTGGTACACACTTCCTAGACTTGTGGTCAGGACTAGTCTGGAGCCCACTGAAGTCAGCCACACCGGGCACAGAAGGCACCCAGTCAGTGTAGCTGTGGGCACTGCTCCCAATGCACTTTTGGGCCGGCTCCATGCTGCCACCTCCTGCTTTTCATCATCATCTTCAAGGTCATGTGCCTCTGCTCTTGCCCCATGGCCTCCGGGGTATTGTCCATCCTCCATCTGGCCCTCGTCCCTGGTGCCCTGTGCAGTCCGATGCCAGGGTAGCCTTCTCGAGACAAACATCTGGTCCTGATGGAACACTTTCATGGATCTCATGTGATTGAGGATGATGCCCTGCCCTGGAAGGGGGCTGCAGGTGCCCAATCAGGAGAACCATGACTCCCTTTTCAGCATGGCCTGCCCTCCCCTCAGTCTTCTTCAGGGAAGCTCTCCCCACTTCCTGAGCTGAGAGCTCTGAACTTAAAAATGAATGTTATTTTACATATCTCTATGCCTTAGTTCATCCATGGCATGTCTTTCAACCCCGTTAGTGGGTTTTTTTTTTTTAGCAGTTCTGAAGAGCTGTCTGCTCAAGGAGGGGATGACCTTGGTGGGGCAGCTTTCCCTCTCATCTCCCTCAGCATGTCTCTGAGCCCTGGGACCAGCTATCCCACTGAGGATTGAAGGATCTGAGCCAGCCCATCCTGAGCCCAGGCTGTGTCAGCTGTGTAGACGGATGCGTGTCGGAGTGGTGGGCAGCTGGCATGGGCCAGGGGCAGGCAGTGTCTCCTTCTCATTCCTTCCCTCCCTTCCTCCCAGAGGTAGCTCAGAGCAGCCTTCAACCCCTGCATCTCCAGATCCCTTGACCTATGCCTCCTGTGTTCAGCTGGTGACCTTGGAGTTTCGCATGGATTCTACCTCCCGTACCCTCTCCTGTAGCAGTTCCTGTATCAGGGGAGGGGTCGAACCCTTGTCTACTTTTGGTCTTCTTCCTGTCCCACACCAAGCCCACCCACCTTTGCATCTTCTATATATGTGCTTGGGAGCAAGCCCATCCACAGGGAACCTATTAGCCAAATGGATCCAGGCAATGAACATTGAAGTAGAGATCCAGGATCCATAGTATACCTGCTCTGAAACCTGTCCCAAAGTCTGTGACTCTCTCACACTGAAACAGAAACAATAATAGCTTTCTGGACTGTGAAGTGACATGTGTCTCTACTTCCAATCTTGAATGCATAGGTGCTGAGCCTGGACAGAAAAGGACCATGGCTCCCGTGGCCTGGGATCCATGTTAAGAACTCAGTGAAATCTGAAATCGAGGCATAGAATGAATAATTATTGTAGAGTGAATCCTCCCAAGTAGGGCTTATGCACATTGCACACGAAAAGCTTTTTCAAAGAGGTTCCTGAAAGAAAATTCTTTTTTAAAAATTTATTTTAATTCCAGTAGAGCTAACATACAGTGTTACATTCTTTTCAGGTGTACAAGAGAGTGATTCAGTAATTCTATATATTACTCAGTGGTCATCTAGAAAAGTGTCCTCTTAATCTGCATCATCTATTTCACTCATCCCTCTATTCACCTCCTCTCTGGTAACCATCCGTTTGTTCTCTCTTGTTAAGAGTTTGTATTTTGGTGTGTGTCCTTTTTCTCTCTATTTATTTTTGTTTGTTTCTTCAATTCCCCATAAGAGTGACATCGTATGGGATTTGTCTTTCTCTGACTGACTGATTTCAGTTAGCATAATACTCTCCAGCTCCATCTATGTGGCTGCAAATGGCAAGGTTTCATTCTTTTTCAAGCCGAGTAATACTCCATTGTGTGTGTGTGTCTTTGTGTGTGTGTGTGTTTGTGAATACACACATCTGTCATCTCATTTGTCAATTTTTCTACAGACACTTGGGTTGCTTCCATATTGTGATATTCTAAATAATGGTGCAAGAAACATAGGGGTGCACATATCCTTATAAGTTACTGTTTTCCTAGCCTTTGGGGAAATACCAGTAGAGTGATTGTTGGATCGTAGAGTAGTTCTATATTTAATTTTTTGAGGAACCTTCATACTGTTTTCCACGGTGGCCACCACAGTTTGCATTCCCACCCACAGTTTGCGAGGATTCCCCTTTATCCACATCCTCCCAACACCTGCTCTTTGTTGTGCTTTTGATGTTAGCCATTCTGACAGGTGTGATGTAATACCTCATTGTCCTTTGGATTTAAATTTTCCTGATGATGCGTGATGGTGAATATCTTTTCACGGGACTGTTGGCCATTTGTATCTCTTCCTTGGGGAAATGTCTGTCCATGTCTTCTGCCTATTTTTTAACTGGATTATATGTTTTTTTGGGTTCAGGTAGTATCAGTTCTATACGTTTTGGACACTATCCCTTTATTGCTTATGATCATTGCAAATATCTTTTCCCTTTGAGTAGGTTGTCTTATTATTTTTACGTTTTCATTGTTCTTCTGCCATGTGGAAACGTTTTATTTTGCTGTATTCCCAATAGTTTATTTTTGTTTTCATTTCCTTTGCCTCAGGAGACAGTCCAGAAAAACGTTGGTATGGTCCATGTCAAGAAGTTACTGTCTTCCCTCCTGTAGGATTTTTACGGATTCAGGTCTCATATTGAGGTCTTGAAACTGTTTTGTGTTTGTCTGTATTGTGTAAGAAAGCAGTCTAATTTCATTCTTTTGTGCGTAGCTGTCTAGTTTTCCCAACACCGTTTGTTGTAGATAATGACCTTTTCCCTTTTGATATCGTTGCTTGCTTTGTGGAAGATTCATGGACCACATAATTGTGGGTTTCTGTCTGAACTTGTATCCTGTTCCTTTGGTCGCTGTGTCTATTTTTGTGCCGTACTGTCTTGTTAGGATGACTGCAGCTTTGTAGTATAACCTGAAATCTGAAATTGTGAGTCCTCCAGCTTTGTTTTTCTTTTCCACATTGCACTGGCTGTTCGGAATCTTTAGTGGTTCCATACAAATGTTTAGGATTGTTTATTCGAGGTCTTTTATTCTTTAATTTAAATTCAATTAGCCAACTTACAGTACACCATTAGTTTCAGATGTAGTCTTCAATAAATTTTCAGTCGTGTGTAACACCCAGTGCTCATTGTATCGTGTGACCTCCTTAATGCCACTCACCCAGTTACCCCCCCCAACTTCTCCTCCAGCATACATCATTTTATTTGCGATAGTTAAGAGTCTATCATGGGTTTTCTCCCTCTCCGATGACTTCCCATTCTATTTTCCCTCCCTTCCCCTATGGTCTTCTTCCCTTTTTCTGATATTCCACATAGGAGTGAAAGCATATGATCATTGTCTTTCTTTCATTGGCTTATTCCACTCAGCATAATACCCTCCAGCTCCACCCAGGTCGGTGTGATGGTAAGTGTTCATGCTTTCTGATGGCTGAGTAATATTCCAGTATATATATGATCCACATCTTCTTTATCCATTCATCTGTCGATGGTCATCTGCATTCTTTCCACAGTTTGTCTATTATGGATATTGCTGCTATGAACACTGGGGTGCATGTGTCCCGTCTTCACTACCTCTGTCTCTTTGGGGTAAATACCCAGTAGTGCAATTGCTGGGACATAGGGTAGCTTTATTTATAACTTCTTGAGGAAACGCCGTACCATTTTCAAGAGTGGCTGTAATGGACTGCATTCGTACAGGGGTGTAATAGGGTTCCCGTTTCTCCACATCCTCTCCAACATGTATAGTTTCATGTCTTCTTATTTTTATATATTCGGCCTCGTGTGATATGGCATCTATAGGGGTTTAGATTTGCATTTCCCTGAAGCCAAATGATATGAAGCATTTATGCATGTATCTTTTGGTCACCAGTACGTCATCATCAGTGAAATAACTTCCCATTTTAATCCATCTCAAGACCTAAAGCTGGGGAAGGCACTGAAGCTGGATGATGCCATCGGTTGGAAGTGTGGAGAATTTCAAAAGATCTCCGTGGAGAGCAAGTTTAAAGGTCAGTGTGAAGCTACTAATTGGATCTGGGGAGATCTCTGAAAGTGGGGGTTCCCTGGAATGGGCTGAGGGGGGCCCTCCGATTTTCCTATGAATCCTTGCTACAGCCCCAAATGGACAGTTTCCTGCTGTGGGGCTGGCTGAGTCCTCTGGTCGTGCAGAGGTGAGCCCAATGCCTGGTGCCTTGGAGGCAGGCAAATGGGGAGGGGACCCTCAGCAGAAGACCCAGGGTTAGGTTAGGCCTCAAAAGACAGCATTTCTGAACTGCCCAGTGCTCAGAGAACTCCCAGTCCGAGTGAGATGAGGGCACAAGGGCGGGTGAATATGAGCCTTGGGGTTTCATCCAGAAGGGCCCACAAATGTCGGAGTTCACCAGCAGGGTCTCTCAGGGGGTGCCCCAATTCTCTTGCCCTGAATGCTCTGTTGTGCCCCAAAATGGTACAGTTTCCTGTGGGCGGCAGGCTGAGTCCTATGGTGGGGCTGGGGTGTCCCCAATCCCCCAGAGTGCGGTGCCAGGACCCTGGGGAAGGGCCCCTCTGTGGCCAACCTAGGGTAAGGGTTAGGGTACAGGAGACCGGCAGCGCTAATCCGCAGGCTGT